>NW_015544163.1:2247388-2259792 GCF_001515605.1 Sinocyclocheilus anshuiensis
AGAGCAATAATATGCAAGTGCTATATTAGTATATTATTATAGTGTTATATTTCAATTTCACAAAGAAACATGCAGCATTTTGTCCAAGCAATAATAAAAGGACACATTTAATTTATAATTTGTATTAAATCTCATTTTGTTAAAAAAAAATCATGAATCGAACCGTGAGTTGAGTGAATCATTACATCTCTAGTATCTGGTCTTGTAATGTTCGCTCTGATGGTTATTAGTGGCGGTTCTGTTCTCATGTGGCTAGTGAGCTGCTGTCAGCTGTTATTGAGTGGTTTCGCACCTCTCTCTCTGTGTGTGTGTGTGTGTGTGTGTGTGTGTGTGTGTGTGTGTGTGTGTGTGTGTGTGTGTAAACAGGTCGCAGGCTGAACATCACAGCAGAGGCCGACTGCAGAAAGCTGCACTGCGCTCTCAGAGACCTGAGCTCTCTTCTGCAGGCCGTGGGACGTCTGGCCGAGTTCTTCACAGGGGATGTTTTCTCCGCTCGCTTTAACGACGCTCTCGCCATCGTGCAGAGGTCAGTTCCTTATTGCCAATTCCTCTTTTAACAACAACACTCCCTCCTTATGTGTATGTTTATTGTCCTCTGTGTTTGCACATGTTTTATGCCATTTTATACCTCAAATTACAATATTAGTAGAGTTTTCTAAGACAGGCATCACTATAACTAGTTACTAGCCTGTAGAAAGTGCAACAGTTTTGACTTTGAATGTTCAGTGTTCACATTTATTTAATTAAATCATTGCCTTTTGAAGTTTAATAATCACATTAGGCCATACTGTGATTCCTGTTTTTCTATTTCCAAATTTAAATCCCCTTAAAGTGAGTATTAAGACTTTTGTAATACCGTTTAAGTTATGAAAGACTTTTTATGGCTCCTTTAAGACTCCTATTTTTTTATTTTTTATTTTTTTACAAGGACATTTGTATGACTTTGTTTCCATTGTATCAAAACTTAAACAATACTGTTTAAACTTGGCAAAATAAATTGTTTCCTTTATATGCTGTCCAAATCCCCATTTTAATTAAAGAAAAACAGAAGTTTTACTTTTACTTTCACAATTTGAAAGTATTTCCTTGTTTTGGCCAACACAGGGTGTCGAGTAATATACAACTTTACATTTTTAGATAAAACATCATGGTAAACGTTTAGGAATTATTAATGACAGAATAATAATAGCTTGAATTATTAATACAGAGGTGAGTGCTGTTTGGTCAAATGTTACTAACTGACTGAAATAAGTAATGGCATTGTGTTTGTCATCTCAGATTGGTGGAAGTGTCGTGTTACGGTTCTCAGATCAGTCTGTACGATGTAGAAATGGCTGTTCCTTCAGTGCTCAAACCGGACCTTATAGATGTGTAAGTAGTCGTAAACTCTGTTCAAAGTGCTATTTGCCATCAGTTAACATAAAGGTGGATTGTTTATAATCATGCTTTAAACATCTCTGTATTGCAGGCATGCACAGTCATTGGCTGCTCTGCAGGCGTATTCTCATTGGCTGGCTCAGTTTTGCGGGGAGGTGCAGCGACAACAAGATCAAACGCAATTTGTGGACCTCATCAGATCGAGCATGGCCGCCACGACCCCTCTCATCAATGCCAAGGTGATTTGATCTTTATGAATGATCATTTATGAATGATCTTCAAGGCTCATTTAAAGTAGGACATTGTAATTGCAAGTTTAAAACACTCAAAACATGTTTTGTTCAATATATACACATGCATATTGAAATTTGTACAAATATGTCATTACATATGAATTAGAGGTCAATCAATATTTGATTTTGCTGATAAAGTGAAGGCAGTGAAAAACATTATTGTGCCAATACTAGTAAAATCGATCTATTTAATGTGTGAAGGTTCTTACGGTGTGCTCTTGTCCTCCTGGGAATTTCGTATTTACGAGGTGAGAAGTCGTAATTATGACATTGGGTGCATTCTTGGCATTTTGTTGGAGCAAGATGGCGACATAACTTTTTTTTTTTTTTTTCTTAGTTTTTATTCAGTTTATGAAGGTGCTGTAATTTTAATTGTCATATATCTCAATTGTTTGATACTATCGTATTTTGTACATGTAACTTAGTTTTATTGTACGTAACAAAATATATACAATATAGTCAATACAGACACTGCATCCATTGCTCGAGTTTCCCCAATGCATAATGCAGGACTTCTAATTATAAACAAGCCTAAAATACTCTTATTTTGAAATGGCCATGCTTTACTATCTCCAGCTGCTTATTCAGAAAAACGAGGGGGATATAATATTAACTCAAAAAAATGAGTTTCAAAAAAATGCTGTTCTATTCAAAGAATCCTGGGAAAAAATGTATCGGTTTCCAACTACAACTGTAATTACACTGATAATAGTAATAAATGTTTCTTGAGCAGCAAATCAGTATATTAGAGTGATTTCTGAAGGATCATGTGACACTGAAGACTGGAGTAATGATGCTGAACATTAGTGCTGGGCGGTATGACCAAAAATTGATATCACGGTATTTTTCAAAATTATACCAGTTTCACGGTACATGACGGTATTTTTTTGTTCATGCATGACCGGGTGTTAACCATATTTTCTACTGATTGAGAGAGGAAATACTGCAGTATATTGACTTAGAATGCCCTATTTTACTGTCATGATGAGTGAATATTGTCAAAAAATACCACACTAAATAGTGACTAAACACGACCCCTTTTAATACATGTTAACCAGGAGTCACTCTCATTTATAATCGCGGCATCGTCTGAAAATCAACATGCATCTACACTAAAGAGCGGCTATGCAGTTGTTTTGGCTATATTACTTTGTCTCATGCAGCGCACTGCCTGCGTCTGAGTAACAAACTAAAAAAAACAACAAACAAAAAAGTGCATGTGATATTAACAGACGAACTACACTCATATTTATAATTCCAAACAATCATTAAGCGACAGGTTCTAGGAAACGCTGTTTTGTACTCCTTTATTGACGAGTCGGCTGCGGTGCGGCCAACAAGTCGCGCTCGTGTGTGTGTGAGACGTGTGAGCTGATGGCAGGGGGCGGTGGATATTTGTGGCGGTCAATGTGGATATTGTGGATGAGTTCTTCTGTCATCACGTTCTATTAGTTCTACAGCTTCAGTTTCAGAACTTTCACGCTTCGTAACACATACAGCTTTGCCCTCACCACAGTGCAACAGTGAAAAAGGACCCCTTTCAAACAGTGTCGCGGTCCGAACGTTGTTTAAGCGACATACACCGGTATTGCGGTATTTAAAAAATGAATATCATAACAAAAATAAACACCGGTATTCGGTATGAACCGGTATACCGCCCAGCACTACTGAAAATTCAGCATTACATAATTTTAAAATCTTAAAACAGAAAGTTATTTTAAATTGTAATAATTTAAATTGTAATAATTTCACAACATTACTGTTTTACTGTATTTTTCAACCAAAATACCAGAAAAATGTCCAGGAAAAGAAATTATGCATTTTATGCAGGAATTTTACATTTTAACAACCTGAAATACACTGGGACTCTTAATTTTGAAATGAGTATGTTTTGCTACTACCAGCTCCTCTTTCAAACAGAAAAGGGAGATCAAATATTGCAATATAAACACCATAAAGTAAACACTGTCACGATTCATTCAGTCATGAAGTCTTCATATCAAGGTTTTTAGTACTAATGTGCATTGCTATATATTTAATTGGTGGGTTGTCTTGAAACTAAAACATTACTCTGTGTTAAGGTTTACAGTTTCACTAGATTGTTAGGTTTATTCTGTTCAAACCCGTTTTTCTTCATTCTTTGACTCTGGGAAAATGCTAATCTGCCTGATCTCTGTGTGCCGCAGGTTCCAGAGAAATTACTTTTATCTGCATGCCATCTCCTGGTCTCCATGGCGACCACCGTGCGGCCAGTGTTCCTGGTGTCGCTGCCGGCGGCGCAGAATATCTTCAGCCTGATCACGGATAATCATAACCACAGATTACCTCAGGAGGTGGGTTTATGTTGGTTTGTCTTTGGAAAACAGGACAGCGTGGCACAGTTTGTACTTTGCTCCAGCTGTATTTGTTTGTGATGTAATGTTTGTTGTTTTTGTCCCAGGCTCACGTCCTCGTGTGTCGAGCTCTGTCAAACATGCTGCTGTTGCCGTGGCCCAGTCTGCCGGAGGCGGAGCAGCAGTGGCAGAGCCGCTCAGCCAATCACACGCGGCTTCTCAGCAGTCTGACGCAGCAGTACCGCCTCCTGCCCCGCCCACCCAGCCATCACCCCAACAGTAAGAGCAACCAACAGGGTCTGGCTGCAGACTTGCACTCTCAGACACTTGCACTTCCGCAATTGACGTCACTTGCAGTCTTTATTTTTTATTTTGTTCTATTTATTGATTATTTTTTGTTTGAATCTCTCAACATTTTACAACAGTAGCCAGATGGTGAAGACAAGACAAAAGAAACTAAATTACAATGTCACTTGCAATCGCCACTTGCACTCTCCGCTACCTGCGACTTCACTTGCAATCGACACAAATCGGTATGGGAGGAAAATACAATACACGTGTTCATTATATTAATAAACTGTATATTGAATTTGATATTTTAATAGCATCTTAATACATTAAGCCATATTAAGTGTATATGTTTTTCTACAGGAGGAAAACGCTTAGCGAGAGACTTTGTGCATTGCGTTCATATTCTGCTGTTCTGTGGCCACGGATTTGCGGGTCTTGTCTTTTTCTTGCACAAAAAATAATCAATAAATAGAACAAAATAAAAAATAAAGACTGCAAGTGACGTCAATTGCGGAAGTGCAAGTGTCTGAGAGTGCAAGTCAGACCCTTCTCAGAGAAACTGATGATTAGACTTTTATTCCGCAAGTATGCATTAAATTGATTTAAAGTGACAGAAAATCATTTCTATTTCAGATAAATGCTGTTCTTTGCACTTTCTATCCATCGAAGAGTGCTGAAAAATAAATGATCACAGTCTTCAGAAAAATTTGAAGTAGCACAACTGTTTTCAACATTAATAATAATTAGAAGAAGAAATGCTTCTTGAGCAGCAAGTTGTATATTAGATATTTCTAGATATTATATAGATAGACATTTCTGAAGGATCATGTGACACTGAAGACTGGAGTAATGATGCTGAAAATTCAGCTTTGATCACAGGAATAAATTACATTTTAAAATAGAAAACCGCTATTTTAAATTGTTGTAGTATTTTGCAATATTACTGTTTTTACTATATTTTTCATCAAATTAAATACAGACTTGGTGAGCATAAGAGACTAATTAAAAAAACATGAAACAATTTTACTACATATTACCAACCCCAAATTCACTCACTCACTCATTTATTTATTTACTTGCTTGCGTACTTGGTTATTTCCTTTATTTTTTTAAGTTGAGCATTTATTTGAAATATTTTTTTATTTGAATTCAATATTGTGATCAATTCAAAATGTCCTTGCTGCTGAATAAATGTAAAATAAATAGCTAAAATAAAATATTAAAATAAAATTATATATGCATCTATATAACATTTTATATAAAATTAATTATTTTTTTATTTTATTTTTTTAAAGGCTTGCTTTTTACCAGTTAATCTTTAAATGCTAATAAATGAAATCATTCTGTGTCCCTCAGGTAAAGCGGCGATCCAGCAGACTCTGTGTGTGTTGAGGGATCTGGTGGACAGTATATCAGTAGAGGCCACCAAATCCCGTCAGATCTGTTACCACAGTCTGCAGGAGTCTGTCCAGGTCACACTCGCGCTCTTCCCCCTCTTCATCCAGCAGCCAGGTAACTAAACCATCACTTTTACAGCCAGTGGACTTTCATCAGCGTTTGACAACGTCGTCTTCACTGCCTTTGAGTGTCATAATCATATTTGTTCAGTTTGATTGTTCTGACGTCTTCTCTCTCTCAGATGTGACGGATGAGATGCTGAGTTTCTTTCTCACGCTGTTTCAAGCGCTGCGTGTGCAGATGGGCGTGGCCTTCACAGAGCAGATCATCCAGACCTTCCTCAGCATGTTCACCAGGTGACCTTCACAGCTTGTGCTGACACTGAGAGCCACAAGCAGTTGTTTCTGAATGTGTATGAGTGTGCTAATCAATCATCTTCACCGTGTTCCTCAGAGAGCAGCTGGCGGTGAGCATCTTACAGGAGGGCAGCTCTGGCTCCAAAGTGGTTCAGAAGTTTCTCAAGATTCTGCAGGTAAATGGAATGAAAGCCACTTTTGCGTTTGGGTTTCTGTGTTTATTAAACATGTCATTCACAGTTTATCTTTGTATTATTGTTTCAGGTGGTGGTTCAAGAACCCGGGCAGACGTTCAAACCTCTGCTACCCAGCATCCTCAGCCTTTGTTTGGATCAGGTGTACCCAATAGTGTCAGAGGTATGAGACATGAATAACAGACACCTAAACCTCAGAATGCTTCAGATTGATTTTCCAGCATAATACACAGTAGCAGATTAATTTATTGTAAAAAAAAAAAAAAAAGGCAGCTGTGGTTGCCAGAAATTCACTGTAAGAATATGGTTATGATTATGGGAGGGCATATTGGTGCGTACCATAAACATATAAAGTCTTAAATATGAAATAATAGTCCAGATTTTTTATTTAAAAATGGAACTGTTTGTTGAACTTGACAAAATCATAAAAAATAAAAGAAAAAGTCATGTTTTTTAGTATTATATTTGATACACCAGCTTTTATAGCTCTTAAAGTTTGATATAGTGATAATATGGAGCTCATACTTTTGAGTAAAAAAACAACAACTCAATTTTATTCAGAGGTTCAAACAGAGCAAAATATGCTGATAGTATATTGGCAAAAAGATGAAATTCTGAACGCTTATAATGTAAATCAATACAGTTTTACAACACTATAGCAGACTGCTTTCATGAAATACATAAAATGCATAAATATCAGTTGTCACTCTATATTACCCAATAATATGTCCGAAAAAGATGACATTTAAATGCTTAATTTTATGTAGCACAAATACACAAACATGCTAATAACAGCTGATGATAATAAAAATAAGAAACAAACAAAATGTACACAAACTAATTCTATGGATAGTGTCTCACTGGGACTTCTGGGAATGTCCTATTACTGTTTTATACGGTAATTATCATTTTTACTTGCAAAAATGTCACTATTACAGTAAAATTACATGTGTGATGTTAAACCATTTACAGTTTTTCATTCAGTATGTGGCAAGATAACATGATTAACCAATTAACCACTTAGTTTTTACTGTAGCATTTGAAGAGTTTTTTTTTTTTTTCTGTAAAAACGACACATTTTTTGGGTAGAAACCAGAATGCAAAACATTTAATAAATTAGCATCTACAAGACAAATGCTAATTGTTGTTGGGCAGAAACATTAAATACAAACACTTACTATGTTATGTTCTCATTATCTTAAGAATAAAAATGGTTTCATTCAAATCAAAAAGGGTTTTAGCGATCTAAAGGTCTCTTAACATTCCTCTTTCTGGAAGTTTTTGTAATTTGCTGATCTTGGTCTTGGTGTTCCGCAGCGTTCCTGTCCAGATGTGAAAGCCGAGATGTTCGAGCTGCTCTTTCAGATTCTCCATCAGAACTGGAGGTTCTTCTTCAAGAGCTCAGTGTTGAGCAGCGTTCAGAGAACCGGAGCAGAAGAACTGATGGAGAACCAAGCGCAGTTCATCGCTGCCATGCAGGTATCAACTGCCCTAAAAACATGTCTGCTTTGTAGAAGCATCAAGCGGTGACATCCCTTCCATACTGATCTGATTCAGAGATTGATTCATTCATTATGAAGAACCACGTCAATCAGCCGTTTAAGTGTGTGTGGAGTCAGCACAGACAACGCAATGCAATGTTTTTGGCTTTTATAGTCTGGATATTATTCAGTGTTTCCTAGAATGTTGTTTCATACAATTCAAGCTCTGGAAATGCTGTTATGTATTTGATTTGCAGGCATTTGGTCAGTCTTTTCTGCAACCGGACATTCACATCTTCAAGCAAAACTTGAGTTACCTCGAGGTCCTGAACACCAAACACAAGCTGTACCACAGGGTAAAACTAACTAACTAACTTTCTTTTTTTTATTTTTTATTTTATTTTATGGATATATAAATTAAAAACACTTTCATACTTAATATAAATGTAAAATTAAAAATATTTTTATATAGTATTATATATTTTAATTGTATTTATATTTAAAAATATTTCAATTTAATTATTCATTTATATTTCATATCAATAAAAATGTAAATGTTATTTAATATAAATAAAAATTGAATTAATATTTAATAAATTAAAAAGTAAACTTCTATTTAATATAAATATTATTCATATAAATTAAAATATATATAGTTATATATTTTATATATCAAGTTTAAAAAATGCACTGGTATTTATTATATATTAAAAACTAAACTATTTAAAAGTTACATTTTTATATAATATGCAAAAAATGTTTAATTTCCATTTTATATAAAAAAATTAATTTAACTCGGAACTCATTTAATACAAATAAAATTGAACGTATACATTTAATATATATTGAAGATAAATTAAAAAATAAACATGAAATAAGTTTGTAATTTATATTAAGTACAAGTTTAATGTGAGGTTAATTTTTTCTTTATATTTAATATAAATTATAAATAAAAATTATATTTAATACAAGTAAAAATTAAACTAATATTTAATATAAATAAAAAAGGAAACATATTAAATATTTAATTTCTCTTTGTTTTATAATAGGTGTAATGTATTTATTTAATTCAAATGGATTTTGTTTTATGTTTTGATGTGTGGTTACATGTTCATTTCAGAAGCTGTTCCGGAACACCATGCTGTTCCACTTCATAAATGTTCTCCTGCAAGTCCTCCTGCACAAGAGCCACGACCTCCTCCAGGACGACATCACGCTGGCGCTCTACAACATGGCGGCTGTGGATTTCCCAGCATTCTACTCTTCCTTCTTGCCAGAGTTCCTCAATGGCTGCCAAGGCCTCGACCCCCACCAACGCACATCGCTTGCCCGAAACTTCACGCCAGAGAGGGTGAGTCAACCTGACTGATGCCATTAATACCTGAAGCGCTAATTACATGAGCAAATTGTGTTGTTTTTACAAATGTGAAGCGCTGGAACATATTCTGGCTTTTTTTGACATTGCTCTGATACCTCAGATATATATTTTAATGCAAAAATTTAAATGGAAAAAATAAGTGATAATTTGCACCAAGAAAATTCAGGCAGTTTTAGGAAACCTTGTTTTAACCTTTTTTTTATTTAATTAAAATCAGCATAAATTAAAGACCGATACTATATATATACTGAATATGTTAGTAATTGTGTGTGAGAGTGTGTGTGTATGTGTGTGTGTGTGTGTGTTAGGGATGTCGATTTTCGATAATTTCCATGATCGATCGTCGTTTAAATTAACGATCAATTAATCGATTAATCGTTAACCTTAATGCTGCAAAATGCATCTATGCAGCCCGGCATGACAGGTTGTGCAAACGTTACTCAAAAAAAACCGCTTTCTCACCCGATTTAAAGGGGATTTAGTCTGAATAAAATGCTAGTAGCAGGATTGTAAAATGAATAGATAATGTCAGATTTTGAATTTTTGCATTGCGGTAGGCCTATTTGTTTTTAAAAATCCGGCATTTACAGTGCATGCGTGCGTGCATACGTGCATACATTTAGCAGTGTATTTGGAGGTTATTCCTCACGTCTCATTTGACACAAATCCAAATGTTTCCATATTCATAATGTATTTGAATGTTAAGCTATTATTTATAATGTAAACTAGGCTTGTACTTTACATGCATTCGCATATAGACGGAAAAGATCATCCTCTTCACATGAGCAAAAACTTGTTTATGGAGCGCCGCGCCTTCTGTTTTAAATCTGTTAGCTTAATTATTTAAGTCGGATATATTTCACCTTTTTTTTTTTTTTTTTTTTTTATGAAAAAAAATTGTTATTTTTATTTAGGCCTATTGCTTACATAGGCTATACATTTTCCTTAAAGCATCCCATTTTGTCCCAGGGCTTGAAAACCTGTGCCCTAGGGCTATACATTTTCCTTAAAGCATTCCATTTTGTCCCAGGGATTGAAAACCTGTGCCTAGGCTAGTTTGGTTAATGCAGAAACTTGTGAACGATGCTCTTAGTTGTGGCGTCACCGTTTAGTGACATCATTGAATGCTCTGGGAAAACGTAGTGTCAAGTGTCGGTCACAGCGCCTTTTAATTGCTGTTTTGAGTCCAGTAATTATTTATTTACAAATTATAAGCTCTGATTATGACAAGTGTGGTATAAAAGCTTTGTTTATTGGAGGAATAACTGGTTAGCTGGAAAATGTTACATCGCGACCATGCTTTTGGATGCCGTTCGAGCCCATATAGCCTACATTCACGCGGCTTTGTTCTGGTTTGCCGGTTGGTCACGAATTTCCACAAATTCAATAATATTTAGGCATTGTTTCTTTTCCTAAATCCTCACCGTCTAACCCTCTAATTTCGCAGGTTTATTTTATTGTCATTCACTTTTTATCACTGTTTTCGCATCTAGGGAAATGAAAGATTTCATGGCCATGAATTAAGAATTTATTAATTTGTTCCCTCATTTTAGTTAAATCATGGGTTATTTAAGGAACAAAATTAATGAAACATGGACAGGTCGACAATTAATCGATCATTGATTAATCGTTGACATCCCTAGTGTGTGTATTTATTTATTTTAAGCTGTCAAGCTATTTTAAATTTGTTTTAAATCGAATTAATTACACGATGTGCCGATTAATTCATCTAATGAATTGTAAATGTTAATTACACAGTTTGGGCTAAGAAATTAAAAGGGAAAAAAATTTGATTGTAAGTTGCACCGAGAAAGGCTATTTTAGGAAACTTTGTTTTAACAGTTTTTATTTGATCAAAATCAGCCTAAATTAAAGACGTGTGTGTGTGTGTGTGTGTGTGTGTGTGTGTGTGTGTGTGTGTGTGTGTGTGTTTTTCTGGTGCTTTTCGTGATTACAGTGAATTTACTCATAAAGATACTTACGAAAAAGCTACCATATTTCTGGTTGGAGTAGGATTAGATTGTTTGCAAAGGAAATCAACACGTTGATTGTGTGTGTGTGTGTGTGTGTGTGTGTGTGAGATATGCAAAACAATAATTATTATATAATTATTTTGTGTGTATAATATACAGTATGTATACATATACACCCCCCACACACTTTACATGGTACACAATTGTTTTATTTATTTTTATTATTATTTTCTTTTACCTGAGCTGAAACTTCTGAATAGTCCTAAAATAGGCTTAATTTTCTTTGAGCAATTTTATTTTTTTGGAATGTGGATTTAAATATGAGCAGGGCGTTTTGTCGCCAGGTGTTCAGATTCACCTTTACACAGACGTGTCCCATTCACTCAGTTTGGATGGTGTCATGGGTTCAGTCACGCAGCGTGAACCGTGTTTTAACACGTGAGTCATGTCTTGTTTCTGTCTCTTCCGCCCCTCGCAGGACCTGCCATCGTTTTCTCAGGGAGTGTATCGCATCGTGAACGACCTGCGCTTCTACAGACTGTGCAATGGAAGCCTTCCGCCGGGAACTTTGAAATTATAGCAACACATCACCCCTGCCGCTCAGCCAAACCACGGCCCATCCTCCTCAAGGACGCCGATCACTGCTTCAGTGGTCATGTCTCGCCTTTCGCCAGGGGCCAGCCTTGAGATCTCAGCGACGGCGTGCTCTGAGAGCTGCTGGGCTTCGTTCCTCAGCTTCTTTTATGTTTATTTCAGCTAGATTTTACACATTTGCCAATGATCAAGAGGCCAAAGCTGCTGTCGAGAAACTCGTCCCAAATCAGCTGATGCGATTCAGAGCGCTGCGGTTCGTGGGAATCGGAGCAGTGCTTTCCCCATTGCTTGTTGTTTTAAAAGGACTGGTGTAACGGAAAGCACACATATTTTGTTGACGTGAACAGATGGCGTTTGAAATGCAGTGGTGTGGAGTTGAACGAACTCATCTCAAGACGGTTTCAGTGAGTGAAGCATCGCTGGAGTTCTCAATGGTTTTAAAGTGAACATGTGCGACGCAGAGCACTGAATTGTTCTTTCTCTTAAATTGTCTGGTTTTATTTTCCTCTCCTTATTTCCACGGAGATGGACTCAAACATCTTTTTCATATCATTCCATCCTGATCCAGGACAAACAAACCTTCAATAAAGTTTTATAATGAAATGCATTCTTTGTCTTTCTCATTTTGTTACTTGTATCTTATCTTGTTTCCCCACATAAGGGCTACACACACACGACAGAATTTTTTGCATCTTAAGTCTTCATATGTGTGTGTATATATATATATATATATATA
>NW_015544163.1:2260703-2276824 GCF_001515605.1 Sinocyclocheilus anshuiensis
AATAAATCGCAGGTTTATTGTAGATCTGTGTGGCAGCAGCAATATACAGTAGCCTAAATAAATCAATAAATCCACTGCTCTGTTGTCTCCTCTGAGGCTGGGACTCTAAATAGCGTTCTGTGCTCGTCTGTGCAGCCAAAGACAGAACAGTTAGCATGTTCTGCTCAAACTTTCACCATGGCATTAGAGCTGGTACACCGTTGTCGTTTGCGAAAACACAATAACGGCGCCGTGGGTGTAAATTTACAGATTAAGGGGCAGTAATATTATAATGAGATCCCTTCACCTCGTCACTAGGGGAGCGAAATCAGACGCACTAGTTTTTTCAGACGCTTGCAGAAAAAGGCTTACCAAAACAAAGTTACTGGGTTAATCTTTTTCACGTTTCCTTGGTTGGTAGATGCTCTGGGGACCTGATTATAGCACCTAAAACCTGGAAAAGTCAGATTTTCATGATATGTCACCTTTAAATGTACTGTATGTAAATGTAGTACTGTAATGTCACTGTAAACTTACATTACAGGAGGTACAGACTTTAAAATAACTATTTGGCCACATGATAGGCCTACATACATCTTCAAATATTATAGTCCTATCCATCACATTGAATGTTAAAAAGTAAAAAAAAATGATACTGAGCATCACCTCGTCATAGCATGTGACATTAACATACCAACAATATTTACTTAATATTGCACACACACACAAATCTGTTAATGGTCTTAACCAAATCACTGGTAAGGAAATTAGCAAGAATTAAGCAAATGCACTCCTTAAACAATAAACAATTTTCAGCAGTTATGCTAGTACTACGAAATATGGTAATATTTTAATTGTATTTTTATCTAGCCCCCGATAGTTAAAATAACTATGTACAACTTGAATAAAGCTCAAAGAATAATCATCAGTTATGCTAGTAGCCTACTAGCCCCCGATAATATAATTACGTACAACTTGAATAAAGCTGAGACAATAACCAGCGGTTATGACCAGTACTAGGTTTAGTATGCTAAAGTCAAGTAGCCAGTCAGAAATCTAAATTCTCACCTGATGTGCCCTATGCTTCATCTAACCTGAGCTCTAGTATGCACTTAACCCTGGATGCAGATTTGCAGAAACATAGCCTTCACTTAATCTACTTGAGAAAATAATTTCAGAGTAATCAGAATAAATTCAAACATAATTTATTAACCAGTATAATCAAGATACTAATTCAAGCATTATATCATTCAATAATATCAAAATGAGAGAATTTAGAAGTGTTATAGCGAAAACTACACACAGCAATTGTGTGGGAGATCTGTCTACAGCTTGATCTCTTTGTCACTCTCCCTTAAATAGTCCAAAAAAAAAACCTTACCAAATGGTAGGCTACTATTGCAGGGGTTTTAGCATATCACTTTTGGGGGTTGCAAGTGAATAACTTTGATTTCTGTGGGAGGCTGTATTTCATTTACATAGGCTACAGGAGGTCATTTGTGTGAAAGACCTGAGAGTAGTCTGTTTTCAATATTCATGGCTGTCTGTTCTATTGTTAAGAGAATGAGACCTTTTTATCAGACACACAGAGACCTTTCAAACAACATCAAACATCTGCATTGTTTTCATGAACTCTGCTTATGAAAAGTGGTTTTGGTGATCTCTGTAGTGTCTTGTGTTCAGATGGAAATGAGGGGAGAGTGAGTAAAGGGAGTGGATCTGGAGCATCATACATAAGGTGTGAAACTTTTGTCTCTCTCAGTTGGGTGTGTTGTCTTTAATGAAGGTCTTGTGAGACAGCTAGAGTTCAGGTGTTGATTCTCGTTAAGAGTTCTTTTGTCTTTTCAGGCTGTGGTCCAGACAAATAGCATCAATCTTACAGTGATGAATCATGATAAAACATGAATTGCATGGTGTTGCTCCAGAGCTGTGTTTTTGAATATCTGATGAGAAATACAATAATGAATGCATTTCTACCACAGTGAAGCATGGAGGAAGATGTGTGCGAGGAGGGAGAAGTGTTGTGATGTGAGGAGCCTTTCAAGCTGCTTCACTGTGAAGTCAATTGATGCTTTGGAGTGTAAGATTGCAGAATGGCTTGCTTGTCACAATTGAAAAGTGATCAAAAGAGGAGCAAACAGACGTTTTCTCTCTCTCTCCCTCTCTCTCTCTCTGCCCACATTGCAAAGAGTCCAGAGTTTTAACCCCCAATAAAGAATATTTTGGTCTCACATTAACTGTGACTGCTCTTAACCTGAAACATTTCTCATACATTTCACTTAAAATTATCATTAATTTTCATTACTGGCTAAATCAATTAACACTAAAGTGATAATCCAAAGCTTTGATTGCTGAATTAGTAAAATCAATATTGACCATATATCTGTTCTCCACTCATCACCATGATGGTAACAGAAACTATTCTGAATTAGCATAGCAAAGCATTAAACCCTATTAAATGTCCCATTGAACAATAAACTTTGAGAAGAAGAAAAAAACATTATACAACTCAATTTTAGCATTTACTTCTACCTTTTGTGTGTCATGGCAAAGCATGCTGGGAAACATAAATCCCAGCCCAGTTTTGGTTAAATTTATGTTGGTATAAATTAAAAGAAAAAAGTTAATTAATATCAAAACAATGAAAAAATTCTGAAAATGTGTCAGTTTCTTGAACTCAACAGAAAGTTCTAAATACTCATAAAAGTTCATTTAATTGAACTAATTTAAGTTTGCCCTGCTCAAATCAAATAATTATTTTGAACATTAGGGTTTACATGAACTGTCTGAAGCCATCAGGAGTGGAACAACATCGACTGTTCTTTCTGTAAAAAGCTGTCTGTAAGTTTACCCACACAGCTTAAACATTTAGAGAAAACAAACAGAAGGCTATCCTGTACTTTATCCACAGCATTTACAGTATTTGTGCAATTCTTTCCTGAACAGTGATTTGTGGGATAAATGTGTGCCCACCTTTTTTTTCGCCTAGCAAAAGTTTTTTTTTTTTATTATTTTTTTTAATTTTGACATTTTATGTTGCTGCCTTATGTTAAACTTCACATCAGTCTATACTTCATACACCACAATGACGAAGCAAAAAAAAAAGATTTTTGTTCCACAACTCACACACTTAACATTGTAAAGCGTTCCTGGCAAACTTTCTATTCAACTTGTCATTCCAGTGGGATGTCACTGGGAATCTGTTTACATCCGCTTCATGTGGAGGCAAGTTGAGGCCAGTTCTTTTTAGACACTTTTCTTGTTTCTGGAATTTACACTAAAACAAATCTTGACATCGTTTAAATTGCAACCTCTATCATAAAACCCCTAAATCAAAAAATGTAATTCGTTTAAGTTGGATCAGCTAGATTAACTGATTCTTCTTCTTCTTCTAATAACGTTTTATGGCGGATGGCAAACCAACTTCTGGTGCATTTACCGCCACCAACTGGACTGGAGTGTGGAGCACTAATAAATACATATTTATATTTATCTATATTTTATAAAAAAAAAAATAAAAAAAAACACACACATTCCTAAATTCTCCTGATTAATCCTATTCCTTTAATGTATTTAACAATAGCACCATATATTTTACCTTGTTCTGCATGCTCTTTCAAGAGGTTTGACAAATTAAATGATTCAACACCCATGTTTCTTACTTCCTTAATGAGTTTTAACCTTTCTTTTTCATATTTTTTACATTTTATTAAAACGTGCTCTATCGTTTCTGCCTGATTACAAAAAAATACATTGACCTGTTTGATTAACTGATTGACAAATAAAGCACATTTTAGACAGCTGTAGGCCTACTGTAAATGTTGTGCCGCTTGTAAATGATGTGCACCGCGTGGTAAATGAGGGACACTTACAGTACATTCCATCACTGATGGTGGGTTTACGTTTACTGAAGGAAGATATGTCAGCTGGGTTGAATTTCATGTAGGCCTAATTTTATGTCAAATTCTCTTCTTAATACCATCTCACCCTTTCTATGTTGTTTGTCTCACATTATCAGTGATCAGGGCCTAAGGTATACACCGTTTTCTGTTAGCAGTTAATGTGATTGGAATCGCCTGTTTGAAATGATCAGAAGTAGTCCGTTCTGTTTGTGTTTGTTCTCCTGCAAAGATGAACATTTATTGTTTTGTCTCTCTGCCAGCCATCGATTTAAGTGTTTGTCCTTCGACCTAACTTCACTTTTAGGACAAATAGCTGAAAAGTTCAGACAAAATCTGACAAAACCTGTATATAGGCTTTTTTATACTATAGAACAATACTATAGTTTTTTTATTCAATAATATAGATACTATCTATAGAACAAAGCGTTCATTCAGTTCCATAAACGCTCCGCTTTACTTTAGCTGGCCTTGTCGGTTTGTGTATATCTTTCATGGCTCTCCAAACAGGAAATGGTGTTAATTAAGAGGTTGTGTTTGAGCACGTGATGACCGGTAATCTCACTATAATTTGCGGGTTTTTGTCCCCATGATAGACGCACGCACGCACGCCTCATCTGGACACACTATGATTGGACGCGTGACTTTGACCTGTCAGGTGAATGACCGCGCGCTTGCGTGCGTAACGGTCCGGGGTTTAAAGCGTCGGACCGCTCATAAGGTTTGGAGTAGTAAAAGCGCTACTCGGTGAAGGTTTGGGACGCATTTGACCTGGAAATGAAAATGATGGCCGCGCGATTTGCTCTCTGCGTCCACGTCGCGCGAGCGGCCACACGGAGCTCCACGCGCGTTTTGGGACAAGGACTCGCGCGCAGCCTCAGCAGTGACACAGGTTTGCTCACATCCATCTCTCTGTGTTTCCATCCCAGAGCAGGACAGAACTGGTGAAGAAACAGGTTTTAATGCAAAACGTTCAATTTAAGGAGAAGGTTTGGGTCAGGGATTAATAGAAGTAAGACGATAATGCATGTTCTTCGACGTTTACCATTGAAAACATCGTCCCAGCCGGAACTTTGGCTAACATTCTGGCAAGGTTCCCTCAAAGATATGAACAGACTTTCTTGCAGTAACGTGAATAGAACGTTCGTTCAATGTTATCTGGTCTGAAATATCGCTCTCAAACGTTATTATTTATGGAACGTTTTCTGAAACGTTTTTGTTGGGCGTTCGAATAGCGTTTGTTTTTTTTAGTGTTAGCTTACTAACTAGGGATGGGCGATACCCCTTATTTTGTTTTCGATATGATACCGATATTTTTCAAGACAGTATCGTCGATACCGATTCGATACTTCTGCACTAAACTTTTAAATGATGAAATTTATGAAATTATTAAATTACTAAGAGTAAAATGGGTAATGAAAACCACTTAACTTTATGTTTAAAATGCATTTTAACCCGTTTAATCCCAAATTTTTCCCAGACATGAAAATATCCAAATGATGTGTCATTAGTAACCCTTTGAAATAATCAATAATTTGTTTTTTTTTTGGAAAAGTGTGAAAAATGTTATTTTATGGTCAGTCACAATTGTAACCGGTGGGATAATGTGTATACTGAATTAACATATTTCTGCAGTCATAAAAATTGTTATATATCTTAGCCCAGCTATTTTAAACTGTTTGATCACATTCTAGTCTTACTATTATGCATAAAAAACCCTTATACAACATTGATAGGAATACTGAGATCAAATACAAAAAAATACAACCATCAACGTATTTCAAAATTGTTACTTTTTTGTAACATATATCATCACATTTTTATATTCGTGCTACCAGTATTACAACATTAATATTCTAACTTATGTGTAACATTTGAACTTTTGATTTAGTGCAATATTTTGTACTGCCATTAGGGACTGCCAGTGAATGGCTGTTGCATGCATAAAATGCAACCTTTACATGATCAATATTATCTTTCAACGTTCAATTTAAATAATTGTAATTGCACAAACTATGTAGGCTACAATTTCAATTTGTTTATTGTGAAATAACTCTAAACATTTATGTTTTTTTTCTGTCCTCTGATAAGCATTGTTCCGGGCTGCCATTCCCAAAAGCTTTAAAAAATAAGCTTTTTCTTATGATACTTTTGGGAAACGCAGCCCTGTTTGAATGCACTGTCAGCAGTGAGTGAAAGCTCTCTGTGATGGATTGGTTCTGTCTTGCAACATTTGCGTGTGTTCAGATGAGCAGGAAAATAGTTCTATCCTACATTATTATTATTATTATTATTTATGTTAAATAAACAAAACCACTGGTATATAAAATGCACCTTAGTATCGATATTTTTGGTTTGAGTATCGATACTTTCGATACTTGCGTCAGTATCGATATATCGATACTTCGGATCGATATGCCCATCCCTATTACTAACATACTTATTAGTTTCACCTGGTTCAGAGAACATTCAAAAGTAGCATTCCCATAATGTTTGCACAACTATGCAAAATGAAACATTATTGTCTGTAATATTGTCTCTACACATACACATAACCAAGATTTACAAATTACAATAATAATAATAAACTGCGTTTTAAACGTTCAGAAAACACTCAACATTTCCATAACGCAATGAGAACGTTAGCAAAACGTTCTGGGAGCACATTTTAGTTAGCGGGGAAATGTATGGATCTCAGCTAACAGAGAACGTTTTCAGATCTTTGGCCAACTTTCTGACAAGGTTCTCTCAAAGTTCTAAACAAATGTTCTTTCAGTTACGTTAATAGTACGTTCGTTGTTATCTGGTCTGTAATATCGCTCTCAAAACATCATTATACATTATTTATGGAACGTTTACATTCCCATAATGTTTTCAAAACTATCGATCATTATTGTCTGTAGCCTAACACTGTCTCTAACATTCACATGACCAAGAAAAAACTTTACATTTTAAACGTTCAAAAAAACACTCAAATAACATTTTCATAACGTGATGTGAATGTTAGTAAAACGTTCTTAGAACGTATTTTAGTTAGCGGGGACATTTATGGATCCCAGCTAACAGAGAACGTTTTCAGATCTTTGGCCAACGTTCTGACAAGGTTCTCTCAAAGTTCTAAACAAATGCTCTTCTAGTTACGTTTAGCCTATGTTTCTTAAAAGTAATCCGGTCTTTAATATTGCTGTCACAATGTTAGCACAGAAACATTATTTAAGCCTATATTGTTCATGGAATGTTTTTTTTTTTTTTTGGTCTTAAAAGTTTAAGTTGGAGGTTCGACTGAGTTTTTTTTTTTTTTAAATGTTACTTCTTTCAGAATGTTTGAGAACATTAAAAAGTAACACTCCCATAATGTTTGCAAAATATAAGATTCCTTTAATGTTCACATAACCAAGAAAAAAATAGATGTTGTGAACGCTTTGAGTTATTAAAACATTCTTAAAACAGTCTGTTTAGCTGCAATATTAATGCTACACTATACAATTAGTAAAAAAAGTCTAAGGGACTACAATTACTTTTAGAGAACCATGTAAATGAATCAATGAATGGTATTTAGTACCATTGCTTTACATTTGATATCATTAATGCTAGATGTAACTGTGTTTTTATGTATTTCATAGCAATATCATTGTATCTGTTGAAATACCAAGATATATTAATATATGGTAAACATGGTATATATAAAAATATGTACCATTACTATATTACGTTTGTTGTAGCTATTACAAAAATATGACATTTAGATTGTAATATAGAGGATATATTTATGTTTGCCATATAAAGTACACATGCTCTGTTTCACTAATATTACACGAGCTGTGCTCTGTCCTCTCGTGATCAGTGATTGGTTAATTGTGTTCACGTGGGCGAGTGCTGACTGCATTAGGTTAGACAGGAGCTTGTGTAAGTTATTGTCTTTCTTAATAGATTTAGTTGCACGGGTCAAAATTGCAGTGGCATGCGCCAAAACACAAATGAAAGACACAAGCATGTTCACCAAAATGAGCAAAAAAAATACTCCCATCTCAAACCTGATAAACCAAAATTGACCAGAATTCTGCAGTGACAGTGATGGAAATGCCACCTTTTATGCTTTTCAATTAGTTAGTACATAAAAAGTATCCTAGTATTACCATTGTATACATACAGTACTGCTACAGTACATTTTTGTACTTGCCAGTTATTTTATAATTTTAGACACCTAACTAGCAACTCTAGGACCCCAGACTCCCTTCTGTTCAGAGTGTGTGTGATTGGTCCGTCTGAAGGCCAATCATAGTGCTGAACTGAATGCATATTGGCAGCATGCGGAGGTCAAATCCAGAGCACATGAGTGTGTAACAACTTTAATTTGATCAAGCTTCAAGGAAGCAACCGCGTGTCTGTCACGATTGAAGAAACTTTTCTTTTAAATTCAGACTGTTCGAAGAGATGGTCACGGGACACACCATTGATCTGCATTTACCTAGATGAAATATCACACTCTTTCTGCAATTAATATTCAAAAACGCTGCTAAATGACCAATATTGAGAGACAATGATGTAATGTTAATGACAAGAAGCTTTTAGAATACAAGTTTCTTTACTTTCTGTGCTAAAGATCTCAGCGCTTATTTACTTAGACAGGAAACATACTTTCAGAAGAGCATGTTTTCAAATTTACAAGAATTAATCTCACTTCCTTTAAACAAGAAAATAAGTAAATAAATTGGAAAGATGTTGGGAATTTTCTAAACCTTGAACCCCTTGATATATGCTCACATACATACTGCACATATTTTTAATACATGGATACATGTATGAATTTACACATACAGTACATATGCATTCAGACATGTTACATATACACTAACACATATATCTGTTTATATAACAGATATACACACACACACACACACACACACACACACACATATATATATATATGTATATGTATATGTGTATGTATGTGTGTTTTTTGTTTTTTATAAATGTTATTTTTTCCCCCCTACAATTTTATGAAAATGGAATGTTTAAATAAACCTTTCCTGGTTTTCCGTTTATTTCTGCAATGTATATAATTTGTATTTTCTACTATTTATTGTATATTTTATATTGTACAAAACTAAGCTTAAAAACAAGCGCTACTTTAAAAACATGTAAATCTGTGGTTATTAAATTATTACAGTGGCCACAAAGAGTATTAAAAATGCTGATGTTTTGATTTTAAAATGATGGTTTAGATAATGAAAGATCGAATACATTTCTATAAAAAGTAGTTTAAAATTAAATGCTTTGATATTATAAATTCAACACAAAGACATCATTTTAAATGACTTAATCCAAATTTTAAATTTTTATATATATATATATAATTTTTTACATTTTATATAAATGACCTAAAATTCCAAAAGAAGTGCATTATTTTAATGTTAATATTTCTTGTTTCACACTTTGCCAGTAGATGGCGGTGTTAGCTTTTCAACAAGTTAAAGAACGGACTTTGGTAGCTGTGAAGCCCGACGGTGTTCAGAGGCGTCTGATTGGTGAGGTCATCAAGCGCTTTGAGCAGCGAGGATTCCGATTGGTGGGTCTAAAGATGCTGCAGGTGAGTGATTCACTCAGGTAACACTCATGACTGTATGTGACCTGTTTGTACATGATGTGTCTGTTTATTTTACAGGCTTCTGACAAGCTTTTAGCTCAGCACTACGTCTCGCTGCAGAGGAAACCCTTCTACTCCAGCCTGTTTTACTACATGACCTCTGGCCCCATAGTCGCCATGGTGAGGACCAATCAAACGGCTGCGCTTCAGCGTTATGGCATATGTTATGAATATCATACTACTATTATATTTATGTATGCAAATGATCCATAAGAGTAGATAACCTACTGCATTCGACTCAAAATAATGCAAAATGTTTTTAAACATGCAATACAGTAAAGAAGAAAAAGGTTGCATGCTTCAAAAGTCTAGCATCAGATACTACATTATTAAGATCATTGCACATGTCACACTGTCATTGACGAGTTGATATTCACATTCCTCATTGGTTTGTTTTCAGGTGTGGGAGGGGCATAATGTAGTGAGGTCATCGCGTATGCTGGTGGGAGACACAGACCCTGCTGAAGCTGCAATGGGAACTATTAGAGGAGATTTCAGTGTTCATATCAGCAGGTATTTACATACACTCATTTATTCTGAGTGCAATATTAGTGTACTGCATACTGCACACTATATAGTGCCCACTATTATTCCAAACACAGCCACACACACAGTTAAACAACACAATATCAGATTCTCAGTTTGAAGCTGCATATAAATTAAGGAATAAACCTTTGGCATGTATATGAGTCGCATGGGTGAAATGACTTTCCTCACTGTTAAATTCATTCAGAAATGTGGTCCATGCATCTGATTCAGTGGAGGGAGCGGAGCGGGAGATTTCACTGTGGTTTCATTGCTCAGAGCTCATCGACTGGGAGGGATGCGATCATAAAAACATTTATCACATATGAGGCTCAGTTTGAGACGTCCATATGTGCTAAATGAACTCTGATCACCCTCAGCGGGTTGATTTCTGCTCAATTTCCTTAATAGCACAAAATGCTGATTATATGCAGTTTTTGGGCTGCAAATGATGTTATCATTTTAAAATGATCCAATGTAAATAGATTGAAATTTTCTGTTTTATATTATAAATATTTAAAGAAATTTCAAAACCTTTTGGAGAAGATGTTTACAAAAGGTGCCCTTGAATATTTTCAAATAGACTTTTAATTTTGCTTTGACGCACAAGTCTTAATAGTTCCTAATTGTTTCTAAAAAGCAATTTTTGTTCTATTTTTACTGAACATAACCAGTGATCACACACATGCACGGTGCTGATCAATGTAACTAACTTTTACAAACAATGTACTTTAATGCCTTTTTCAATTAAAAAAAATTATAATTGCATTTTAGCAGATGCTTGTCATCCAAACCCAGTACCTTCACTCAGGGGAAAATGTATTAAAGGTGCAGTAAATAATTATTTATAGACTGTAAATTTAATGTAACAAAAGTACACCAAATAAATATTTGCTGTAACACAAAAATGGTTTGTTGTGCGAATATATTTACTTCATATCACATATCAACATGGTACGCAACCACTTTTTATGGTAATAAAAATGTCAGTTTTGTTGTTGTTTTAGCTCATTTTAAAGGAACAGTTCACCCAAAAATGAAAATTTGCTGAAAATGTACTCACCATCAGGCCATCCAGGATGTAGATGAGTTTGTTTCTTCATCAGAACAGATTTGGAGAAATGTAGCATTACATCACTTGCTCAACATTGGATTCTCTGCAGTGAATGGGTGCCGTCAGAATGAGAGTCCAAACAGCTGATAAAAACATCACAAGTAATCCACACCACTCCAGTCCAGCAATTAATGTCTTGCTGAAGTGAAAAGCTGCATGTAATAAACAAATCCATCAAGAGTCCATAATCCATAATAATGCTAAATCCAGGGGAAAAGTCCATCTCCTGTTGTCCGCTCACATCCAAATCCACCAACATGTTTGTTTAGAACTGTTTTGGACCGTTTTCACTTGTAAACTGTTTGATTTGTGCATATTTCTCTCCTGATTAAGTTATTACTTGATTGGACTGGAGTGGTGTGGATTACTTGTGGATTATTGTGATGTTTTTATCAGCTGTTTGGACTCTCATTCTGACGGCACCCATTCACTGCAGAGGATCCATTGTGTAATGCTAAATTTCTCCAAATCATTTCAACTCCACACCAACTCATCTACATCTTGGATGGCCTAAGGGTGAATGCATTTTCATTTTTAGGTGAACTATTCTTTTAACACTTGTTTTAAATAATTTGAAGTCACCTTGAGGGCTCCTGGGGGCTAAATTGGAGCTAAAGATCAAAATAACCACACAGACTCAACGTTACAGTCAAGAACATCCTTTTATTCAATCAGTTAAAGGTGCTGCTCTTACTTGTTTTTCTTATTATGGAAAAGAAATTGTAATCAACACATGCATTTCACCATGAGCTCTGGAAGGCGTGTGGACTGAGAAGGGCGCCCGCTGCTCGACGAGTTCAAACAAGACCGGAGCTGCCGAGGGTTCATGCTACTCTAAACGCATCCGAATGCCCCGCTCAATAAAAAAAAATACAAAAGTAAATACGAAAGAAAGAAAATGGACGGTCAGTACCAGGGAGGGACAACGAGAGCGCCAAACACATGTCCGTCACTATGGCTTTCACTTACAGTTATTAATAAATCACAGCCAACGCGGACGCCGGCTTCACGGACTCGGGAAAGTGAAACAATTGCATATTTTGTTTGTGGGAGGAAGCAAGTTTTCGTTAAGCCCACTATGTGGGCTTTTGCTGGTGAGTTTTCAAGTTAATTTTAGTCTCGCTCAGGTTTTTGTGGCGTGCGTCACTTTGGTCTATGAGTTTGCCAAACACGTGTCAGTCGCTATGGCTTTCACTTATTACAGTTATTAATAAATCATAGCCAACGTGGACGCCGGCTTCACGGACTTGGGAAAGTGAAACAATTGCATATTTTGTTTGAGGGAGAAAGCAAGTTGTCGTGTTAAGCCCACGACGTCGGCTTTTGCTGGTGAGTTCATTTTAGTTTCGCTCAGGTTTTTGTGGCGTGCGTCACTTTGGTCTATGAGTTTGGCTCGTAACGCTGGGCTCGCGGTCGCTTTGAAGCCATGTCACTTTCCCTGGGCTGAAACCACTCCGTTTTTTAAGGTGCTTCATCTTGACTAACTTTTTTTTTAAATTAAATATCTGGTCACGTACAACCATTCAAAGGTGCATCATCAATACAGATTCTCAATGCAATATCAATACAAACAGATCATAGCAAATCAAATGAATTTGGTAACAAAAATGAAATAAATAGCTCAAACTCCTTTAATACCTATTCTACCTCAGCAGTCTGCCTTTATCGTTTTCGCAAACCGCGTCCAGCTGAAACGCCCGTCTGTCGGACGGCCCACCAGAGCTCACCGGCGTAACTTGTTCACGTACATTAACTGTTCAATGGAGAAGCTGAAGAGATCGGTATGAATACAACGTGAAGCGTACAGACAAGAATAACGTGAGCTAACTGCATTCTGCTCAGACAACATTTTTTTCTTACTTTTTTTTTTTTTTTACATTTTAAAACCCCTCCGTTCAGAGAAAAGGGGCACAGGGAAAAGGGCGATGGTTATGCAACTATAGACTACTCCAGTGTCCAAAAGAGGCAGAAGACAAGATTACAGAGGAAGGAAAAGCAAGACAGAGCGTTTTTTTTGTTGTTGTCATTTTTCAAACATTTTTTTACAGTTTTTCTTAATTATTCAACAGTAAAAAGAGGAACTAAGTCACACCGATTTCCTTTAGTACTATATATATACTGCTTTGAAGAAGTCGCGGAAGGAGAAATACAGAAGTTTGAACGAGGGGATTTTTTTGTTTAGTTTTTTTCTTTTTTTGAGATGGGCACTCAGGATTACAAGATGGTGTCTGTGAACAAAAGGCACTTTTTAGGGACAACCTTTATGATGCTCTGAGTCTAACACTAGATCACAAAACAAATATTTAGAGTCATTTACACAGGGGCCAGTAGAGGGCGCTGCGGATTCAGGGGGGAGGGGTTCAATTTCAACTCTCTCTTTCTGATTGGTCGCTGACTTTGTTTGGGAATCTGTTTGGGTGAATCTCTTTACGAAAATAATCACATTTCACCCCAAAATCAAAAGAAAAATTATATTTTGTGTGTTTTATTTTGCCAAAAATAAATGACATTACAATACAATTTTTTTCTTATGATTTCTGAATGAAATATACAGAGCCCCACAAATGACATAGAAAAAAATATCCCCACGAATTAATAATTTTTCTGTGACTTAAGTTTCCTTGTTTTCGTAAATCATAACCATGTTGTACTAATTTGTTTCATTATTTTCATAAATTGTAGCCATATACATATTTGCTCCCTCATTCTTGTCAATTGTGGCTTCTTTGTAGTAATGTCTTGATTATAAAAACGAGAGAATGAATTAATATATTATTGGTATGAATTCTTAATTCGTAACAACAATTTAACTAAAGCGAGGGAATTAATTAATAGAACGTGGGAACAAATTCTTAATTCATGGCTATGATAAATATACCGTTGTCCTAGTGTCATGTGCGGGGGCTCTGTAGAAAAATGTCTCGAAAGTTTTTGTGAGATTCACAAGTTTAAAAATATAAAAGATAGCAAATTCACATCACACCTCCCATCTCTCTTCATACTCCAAAATTTCTAGCTTACAACGGGCATTTTAGTGTATTCGAGCTGTGTTAAAGCCTCTCCCATAAACAGGGAAGATCTTGTCATACCTTTCATACGAATTCAAAATTTTCTATGTACAAAAAGCCAGCGAAGTTCCGACGGGAAGTTTAAGGACTACGGTGGTTCGGGCGATCCAAAGCATGGAAGTCCTAGAAAACTGGAATGCATAGCATGAAGTCAAAAATACCGGAAAAATCCTGCATTTTAGCTAGTTAAGAGTCGTAAAACCTCTTAGGACGTCATCAGTCGACATTCTTTGATTGCTTCGGAGAAAAGGTTGGAGGAAAAATGCCTTTTGTCACAACCCTGACCACAATGAACCCCCCCCCCCTTCAGTAAATACAAAAAGGAAAGAGTAATGAACGCTTTTTCTTCTAAAATTTGTCTTGATAACACTTATTTTTCGTCTTCTCATGTATAATAGAGATCGAGCGTACTTTGATCCATAAAAAGCACCTGTTTTATTTAGTGATATATTCTGATGTCGCAAAAAACTGCTTCTTCAGCCCTCCTAAGTTTTGAGAACAAATCATTACAAATAAACATAAAAAAAGCAGAAAAAAGGAAAGATTGCAAAACGAATTCCCAAAACGTACAAAGACCGTGTTCTCTCTTTCTCTCGCTCTCTCCGCCCTGTAGTTTAGAGTCCCGGACAGCGTGGACTTTACATAATAGAAGGATTTTCACCTCTACGCTTTCCTGTACACCCTAACAATGAGACAAACACAGTTTCTACCCAAGGCATTTTTTTACTATGCTATTGATACATTTTCTGGGGAAATCTGATTTCCGCCAGTTGATTTTTTTTTCACTCTAATTATTATTCAGTGCAGAACTGGGTTTTCGGGACTGGTACTTCTGAACGAATATCTGATTTATGATAATGTCATACTTCAAAAAATAACTAGACTGCCACTGAGCTTATTAGGCAAATAAGAAAAAAAAAATGTATATATAAATATATATATGGATATATCCTGTATATATAAAGATGTTTGTAACTAGTGAGCTGACGCTTGTTTTTTTTTTTTCTCATAAAAATTTCACGCTCCTCTATAGCTTATATGCAAGAAAATAACCTGAATTCATGTTTAACAAATTGCATAATGGGAATACAGAGGCACTTCCTTTGATTAGAAAAGACCATTGCCATCACGATTCTCGTTAGTTTTCTACCAAAGCGATGACACGGCCGCCATCCGGCAACAATGCTTCCCTGCAGTGAGATACATGGTCAGGCAGTCCAGTTATTTTGTGAGGTTACCGATTACAGCTGCATCGAAAAACAAAACTTTATCAGCGGTTGAAGATCACCCTACTGTAAAGGCTTCCCTTTGTAGTCAATCTGTGGAGGAGAGTGTGTATGTGCAGACAGCCATGCCGAAACCTTGCCAAATTTAGAGTAAATCTACTGAAGTGAATGGTGAAATGCGGCGTCTAATAAAAGCGGTCCGAGCGGCCTGCCTCCCTCTGAGCACGGCTATGATATGTCACACATTCTTTTGCTCCGCAGCGAGGTCACGTGTTCTTGGAACACGGATTTCTGGGAGTGTAAACAGGTACGTAAACAAAACACAGAAGTGGGCGTGTCTCTAGGGCCGTCTTTATTAGTGCTAATGAATCAGGGACTTTTATTATGCCTCGCTACAATGATGAAATTAATTCACAGCCATTATAAATAACAGAATGACTAGCTGGGGCTAGTAAAAAAAACACTAGAAAATATTTTTTATTACATAAAGTTTTATACTTCTAATTAAAAGTTTTACTATTTAAAACAGAGTTCAGACATATGGCTTTAATTTTAAAACAAAGAGAAATTAGTTCGAAATAACAAAAGAATGCAATGATTATATGGGATTTTTTTTTTTTTTTTTTTAAAAAAAAAAAATTTAAAAATTTTAACTCCGTCCCA
>NW_015544163.1:2277172-2277590 GCF_001515605.1 Sinocyclocheilus anshuiensis
AAACTCATACACAACTTGAGGGTGAGTAAATGATGACAAAATGTTAATTTTTGGGTGAACTATCCCTTTAATCCCTTTAATTATACCTTTTTTTAAATAAATGAAATGATACTCTAAAGAATAAACTAAAACTACCAGCAGGTGGCAGTAAATGTCTTTATGAGTTGATTCGTTCAAACGGTTAATTCAGTTGTGTTTGATTCAGTAAACTGCTCTCTCTTTGGCTACTGAATTCGTTTACACGATTCGTTCAAAACGCAGATTCATTCAGAAACTAAACACCACTGTGTTGCTCAGAGACGCACAACAATTCTGCTGTGGCTTTTAGGTAGGGCTGGTCCGAATAAATTTTTTTTAGCTTCGAAGCTTCGGTAGTCATCAACACCGAATATTCGAAGCTTCGGAGGGAAGGGGCTGC
>NW_015544163.1:2281403-2281688 GCF_001515605.1 Sinocyclocheilus anshuiensis
CAATGATTATTTGGGATTTTTTTTTTTTTTTTTTTTTAAACAAACAATTTAAAAATTGTAACTCCGTCACATGGCTGCAAAGGTGCGGTCACATTTAGCAAAATTTTGCAGGGGAAATTTGTCATTTTGATAGGATTACACTTGAATGCAAATTTAGAAAAAAATCACTAAGCAGATTTCAAATCAGGTTCAAGATTGTCAAACAAATTAGTTGTGTTGACCAGCGAATTTGGCGCTTTATGCATCACTACACTATTGACAATGGACAATTCTTTTTGTAAAATA
>NW_015544163.1:2282135-2296698 GCF_001515605.1 Sinocyclocheilus anshuiensis
CAATGATTATTTGGGATTTTTTTTTTTTTTTTTTTTTAAACAAACAATTTAAAAATTGTAACTCCGTCACATGGCTGCAAAGGTGCGGTCACATTTAGCAAAATTTAATCATCTATCAATCTAGTCATTTTAAAGAGATAATTCACCAAAAACTGAAAAGGTTTTGACGGCAGCCATTGACTTCCATAGTATGGAAAAAAAATACTATGCGAGTCAATGGCTACCATCAACTGTTTGGTTATCACCTTTTTCAAAACATCTTCTTCTGTGTTCAACAGAAAACGAAACTCATACCGGTTTGGAACAACTTGAGGGTGAGTAAATGATGACAAAATGTTAATTTTTGGGTTAATTATCATTTTAATATTACACAAAACAGTAATATTGTAAAATATAAAAAAATATATATATATTTTCAAATGTAATGCATCACTACACTATTGACAATGGACAATTTTTTTCGTAAAAAAAAAAAAAGAATAAAATCCCCCCAAACGAATTATTTTAAAGTTGAGCTCAGTCACATGACTGTAAAAATGATCGGCGAAACTTCAAAGGCGAAATCTAGTCATTTTAAAGAGATAATTCACCAAAAACTGAAAAGGTTTTGACGGCAGCCATTGACTTCCATAGTATGGAAAAAAAATACTATGCGAGTCAATGGCTACCATCAACTGTTTGGTTATCACCTTTTTCAAAACATCTTCTTCTGTGTTCAACAGAAAACGAAACTCATACCGGTTTGGAACAACTTGAGGGTGAGTAAATGATGACAAAATGTTAATTTTTGGGTGAACTATCCCTTTAATAGGAATCCACGTGATCAGGAATTTTTACGTGAGAATGAAACATTTCCCTCAAGCAGAATTCTCATCAGGTTCAAGTAGGGCTGCACGATAAATCGCATGCGATATTTAACGCGCATCTTGTCAGAAAGCCGGTTCTGTAATCAGCGGTAAATCTCCATCACCTGCGTGCTTTCACATTGAGCAGCATTAACTACACAGAGCCGTTGTTCACCGACGAGCTGCGCAAAAAATCGGGCAAATATGAACGTGGTTTTGCGCAGCTCCTCGGTGAACAACGGCTCTGTGTAGTTAATGCTGCTCAATGTGAAAGCACGCAGGTGATGGAGATTTACCGCTGATTACAGAACCGGCTTTACTGATAAGATGCGCATTAAATATCGCAGTCGATTAATCGTGCAGCCCTAGGTTCAAGACATCAAGACAAATTTGGTGAATGTGACCGCACCTTAAGTGTTGTGCTGGTTGGCTTTATTCATCCTATAGGAGTACTGACTAAAATCTGGTGCTGTCTAGTTGGCACCAAGCGCCTGAAATGGACTTTTGTTTTATTAAAAAAAATTCAATTTGTGGCCTGAAAATGAGAACGGGTCTCTGGGTAGCTTTAGTGTGCCAGGTTAATTTTTCTCCGCAATAAAATGTGCAAATAATGTCCGCCGTCGATCCCATTTTCAATAGTGCACGTCAAACTAGTGTTCTTCGCATTACTGTAGTGCAATACTTCTGCTGTTCGTAGTTAGTTTAGTAATTGACCGCAAAAGGGAAAAAAGACGTTTCTACTGCATGCTTATTAGCTAAAATTGCAAAACATCCGGGGCTCTCATTATTTAGTGTTGCCTGTATGCTGAACGTCAGCATGTTTAAGTGTTTTGAAAACAAAAAGCTGCAGTTTAATTGGTCAAAATCTTGTGTTTTTGTTGTCTGAATCCTCACCACTGAAACTGTTGATAATCCCAGCCATTGTACACTACTTCCTTGTTCTAGTAACATTTTCTTATCCTCCTCTATGTTGCCGTTGGTTTGGTGACGGTTGTTGCGAGATGCTGTAGGTACGTGTCGGTCCCTCACCTCCTGCTGTGATCTGAAAGTCTTTGTCGAAGGTGGAGGAGCGGGCTTGAAGGGCGTCTGACGGTTGGCAAATACAGGGTCGAACGTTTCCCAATCATATGCTGCTCACGTTTCTTAGGGTGCGTTTCGGGTCGGAGGGGATTTTCAAACAGGATTTTTTTTTTGTCATAAAACTTCCAAATTGTGTCGACAGGTTGCAGGCAGGACCTCGTCAAAGGAACCATGACTGTAAAAACACACAACAGAATAAAGGCAATGTTAGTGTTTAAACTGAAAATACATCAGCTCAGTGAAAACATTAGATTATTATAAAATTATCTGTGCAGGAAGAATTTGACTTATTTTCTATCTGATAACAAGTACTATCAAGGCCTGAGGATTAAAAAAACTGACAATTATAGGCATTTTACATTTATACATCTGCTACTTATCACTGTATGATTTTATAAAATATTGCATTTTAAAAGCATTAGTTTAAAAATAATAAAAAATGAAACATTTAAAAATAAATATAGGACTAAACTATCAAACAAGTCACAAACTTAGTTTATATTTTATAATACATTTAATAAAATATAAATATTTTTAAGTTATTAAATGTATTTTGATACAAGCCTATAATTAAATAGTGTTTATAATTTGTATGCATTTAATAACACAAATAAATAACTTTTTTAATTTAAGTGAAATGTATTTTCACATAAAGCTATAACTTAAAAATTGTTGATTCATATACATTTAATAAAATATAACTAACTTCTACATTTAAGCTATTAAATATATTATGTGAAATGTATTATTGTCACATAGACCTATAATTTAATCATTTGTTTTTATTTTTTATAATTTAATATACTATAAATAAATAAGTTTATTAAACTAAATTACATTTATTGTCACAAAGCTATTATAATTTAATAATTTGTTTACTTTTTCATAAATGTAATAAATACATTGTAAATTTAAGTTGTTTAATTTATTAAATTATTCTGTTTTATTTTGAATTTATAATTACATTTTATATTTTAACTTTAGAATCTTAAAGTAACTGTGCATGTTTCAGTATGTACTGCTATTACAAACGTAAACATTTTCAATATAATCACTATTTTTATCTGATGCTATTTTATTTGTAATCAATATTCCCGAAGCTTGAATTCAAAAGTATGGACACTTTCGGATGGATCTGGGTGTAGATTGTGAATGTGAAGAGATGCTGCTGTTACTGAAGTGAGCACTAGAGGTCAGGCTGGACTCTCCGAGCTTCTGAAGCTGACCTGCTTACCATATGGGCCTTTACAACACAGTCTGACCTGAACTAAACCAGCAAACCTCCCTTCTGGGAGCTCTGACGCATCTCCACATACCATCACACTGACTTTATCAACATCAGCAGACGCTCGGCTCGTAAAGTTCAGATATCGCCAATGAACGGAGAAATATTTACACCAAGTTTATAGTGCGTTCACGGCATGCTGCAATTAAAGCGTGTTTCCCAATAAAAACACTTCATGTCTTTGTCAAACTGCTAGTTTTAAATCACGTAAAAACAACCAAAAGGGCAGCAGTTTGAAATAAGTTAGATATCCATCTCTACACATTTGATTGTTTATTATAAACAGATTCTGGCTGTCAGTACAGCAGTCCAACTGCTAAATAGCCGATAAAAACGCTATACACCACACAGCAACAGCAATATCGCAATTAACCTTAGCTGACATATTACAGGAAGGATGATGGTCTTTAATGCTGTGCTCTATATTTTCATGGGCGTTTATTTCTCTTAATATTCCTATTATAAAAATAACGATTTAATAATTAATTAATGATATTAACTCTTTCCCCGCCAGCATTTTTTTAAAAAGTTTGCCAGCCACCGCCAGCGATTTTGATGATTTTCACTAAGATTTGATGGCCTCCAGTATATTCATTTATATGCTGCCATTGCTGATGATCGCATTATTTTTCATAAGCATCCGTTTACATAAGAGATTGCTCGTTTCTCCGTCCTGTACACGTGTGTTTTTGTTCGGGAGGTTTTGTACTCGTTCAGAAGATGTGTAATAGCACCCTTTAGTGTATAACAGTGAAAACACGAAAAGCCGTAAAAACTCGTCTTTGGCGGGGAAGCGTTGTCTTCTAAAAGACGAGATAATTCGTCAATGTTATTGATGAAAGAGTTAATAATGATTTCTAATAATATGTGCATTTATAAATATCACAACATTTTATATAAAAATATCCGTAAAATAATACATTCATATACTATAGTTTTATATACCGTATTGACCCGAATATAAGACGATGTTTTTTTTCTTGGAAATACATCTGAAAAAACGCGGTCGTCTTATATTTAGGGTCTAGACCAGGGGTGGCAAACTCCGGTCCTGGAGAGCCGCAGCCCTGCAGAGTTCAGCTCCAACCCTAATTAAATCTCACCTGCCTGTAGCTTCCTAGTAACCGTTCAGACCTTGATTAGCTCGTTCAGGTGTGTTTGATTAGGGCTGAAGCAAACGGGCCAATACGGTATATATTGCGTCAAAATGGTTTATATTATATAACACTGTAAATTGAACATTTTATATAATAAATTATACGTAATATATAAAATAACAACATTACAAATAGTATTTTATCATTTTAATTATAATTATAGTAATTTTATATATAAAATTACTATAATACATTTATAACATTCAATATATATATATATATTCTAAATATTAAAAAATTATATTGTATATGTGCAGTATATATATATATCTTTATAATAATGCATATGTATATATTAACTACATTCACAATTATCAGAATCATAATTACTTATATACTTAATATTTTACATAATATCCTTAATAGTTTGTATATATAGATACATGGATTGATAGATAATTATATAATATAAATATATTATTTTAAATATAAAATAACATTTACAATAACCTTACATATATTTCATATAATTTCTTTACATTTTATATAAAAATATAATGCTTTTATCCAATCTGCTCGCATACCTTGCCTTGTGAGGCAAATGTACTTCTTGTTAGGCTATTTATTGAACCCCCTCGTATTGACTGGTAAAACAAGTGAAAAAGTGCTTGAGCGTTTGATATGCACTCAGGACGATAGCGAGAGCTGGGCTTGTTACGCCTGATTGGTTTTACAAAACTCTCAAAGTCAAATCCTGGAAACACTTTGGCTGAGAGGCTCTGTTAGGAGGGGCGGCGGGTAACTTTTGTTCTGGTTGACTCTTGCAGGTCACGCAAACACCACCACCCGCCCAACAGCCACTTGGGCCAAGTAACTCTTCCCCTGTAAGCTGTACTCCTCCCTCTCGCAATCCCATCTTCCCCCCCGTAATCCTTGGCAGTGACCAGCTCTGCCCCCCCACCCTCAAGTTCAACTTCAACTGCCTGTGACATCATGTCTCGTTGCTGTGGGCAACCAGACAGTTGGGACGTGACTTCTCAGTTTAGGGGCCGTGCTTCAACTTTGCCTCTCTTTTCTCCGTTCCTATCTCACATTTCCGCAGTTCTTTTCTCGTGTTTCTGACTGGGAATGGCACTGGGCTGAGAGCGCTTCCCCGTACGGATATACAGGGTTCAAACACTTAAAGACACACTTAAAAATGTTTGAATGTCACTACATTAGATGAGCCTGTATCTGTGTGTCTCAAACACCGCAGGATCTTTCTCTTCACTAATGTCACTTTTGCTCTGTGTCGTCTAGGTGGTTTTTACAATTATTAGTGCACTTTCTCAAAATAAAATGAAAAAAACTTTTCTCTTCACCAACATTGTCTCAGTGTCTTTTGACAAAACTGGTGTTTTGGTGATTTTGACAATGAATGCATTTTCTTAAAAAAAAAAAAGTATTCAAACACTTAAAGGCATATAAAAAGTTTGAATGTCACTGCATTAGAGGAAGTGTATCTGTGTGTATCAAATGCTGCAGGATCTTTTCTCTTCACTAACCTCACTTTCCTTCATTTTTGCTCAGTGTCTTTTGACAAAACTGGTGTTTTGGTGATTTTGACAATTAACAATGTCCTTTCTCAATGCGCATTTTCTTAAAATAAAATAAAATAAAATAAAACTTATTTATAGGATCTTTTCCTTTCATTAACGCCATTTTTGCTTTGCGTCTTCTGACAAAACTAGCATTTTGGCGATTATTATAATTATTAGTTCACCTTCTCATTGCACATTTTCTTGAAATAAATAATCCACTAACAATTCACAAACACCAAGTGTTACAAACCTTTTGTGTTCGTTTTCAGGTCTAGTTCTGTTCATTTATGACTGGAAAAAGTCATTTTTGTGATGTTTTGTTTGAAAATTATTTTTTCCCTTCAAAATACGTCACTTGCTTTGATATTTTGTTATCTAATGTAATAACATTTTAAAGTATAACTGAAGTGTCCAAATGTCTTTTGGGGACACATGAATGCTCAAGTGCAAGTTCACTGATACCCTCATGAAACATGTCTTTAAATTAAATTACACTGAATTATAATTAATACGGCACTTACTCAATTTAAACAAACAAGCAATGCATATTTTTCTATTCTCACTGCCTCTTGTTATTTGAATCATTGGATAACACTGAAGGAAAAATAAATAAAATAATAAATTAATCAAATGAGTTATAATTTATTCTTTTTATTGATGTTTGTATTGTATCGGATTACAAATATCAATGCATTTTCTCAGTGCACATTTTCCTAACAATAACAAATAAAAAAACACTAATAAAATAAATATTTCACTGCTGTCGTGCAATAATTATTACAACAGTAACAATTTACTTTCATTACTACCTCACTGCCTCTTGCATTTATTGTTTATCAATGTTTGTATCACATTGAATTACAATTATTAATGTACTTTCTCAATGCAGTTTTTTTAACAATACAAATTTTTAAAAAATTTTTACTGTTGTGTAATAGTAACACTACTGCCTCTTGCAGTTATCTTTTATCAATGCTTGTATTACAATGAATTACAACTAATGCATTTCTCAAAGCACATTTTGAAAATAAACGAAAACAAATGAATAATTAAGTGCAACAGCAAATAACGAATCTTCGCAAAACGTTTGCTTATGATAACTCGCTGCTAATTTGCACACTCAAGCAGTTTATCTCTGAGAGGACTAAAACAAAAAGTTCTATCTCTGCCTTTTAAAATTTAGAATAAAATGTGCCAAATCAGACAAAGCGAAGTCACTGACGGGAGAGAAGAAAAATAAAAACAGGAGTCACCAGCAGAGGGTGATAGCGAGTCGAGAAATGAGTTAAAGAAGGTAAAAATGAGGAATGGTTACGCACAAAGAGAGGAAAATAAATGGTCAAATCCAGAGAGGCCGACCAGCAGAGGGAGGAGGTGAGAGCGGGTGAGTTAGCGGCTTCAGATGGTCACCATGTGTTGAGGAGCAGGGAGCCGGCCCGGGGCGGGTGTGCTTTACACATTAATGACTAAAGTGTACTGGGTGATGGAGGTGGCCGCACATTCGCAACGCTCAAATCAACTACACCACGCCGATCAGCTCCAGTTATCGCAGACCCGCTCCAGATGGGCCCGACACCGCAGAACAGAGAGCATCATGGGAAACGAGGAGAGTCAGGTGGGGAGCAGCAGCCTAACGTGTTAAGATGCATGATTTTAAACACTCAAAGGTTTGTTTTGAATATGACCGAGTAAGAATCACCTGCGTCTGCTGGGGTATGTTCAGAAAGTTGTTGTCCCGTGATCCGATGCTGACAAACCTGTTGGGAGCTGTGGAGCCTGGCGTGGAGTATGCTGAGGGAGAGAAATAAGAAAAAAAACATTTCATTTCATTTCTTTTTTAAATCACCCTGTACAATGTTTGCAAAATCGTTTAGTTATTAAAACAAATTTTAGTCAATGTGATCTATTTGAAAAGATCAATTGATTCTGCAAAGGCAAACCTTCAGATATATTGTGCAAATTTCATCAAATATATAGTGGAAACTGAAACTTTTCTGTATTGAATTGACTTGTTGGCAAACAACAAACAAAAGCAATGTAAGAATTTATCATTAAAGATACACTATGGTTGATTGTTCTTGGTTCACACGGTTGAAGATCAATAGATTAAAAAGGTGTTTGAATCTGCAAATCGGTTTGAAGTCATTATCAAATTTAGGGCAGTTTTTGTTTGGATTCAGATTTATGTGATGGACTCCATGGTGTAACTGTTCATCAAATATAGAGATCTAACATAAATCAGTATGTGTGTAAAAACGGAGAAATCAAACACAAAGCCGCATTTGTTCTAGTTTGCTGTTAGCGCTTTCATCAGCAAACATTCAAAAAGGCAACAAAGAGAATCTGCTTTGTTCATGACATTCTACATTAATGCTGATAACTTAATTAATATAGAATTGAATTCTATATTATATAGGATATGTAAAATATTAATGGAAACATTTAAACCTGTGATTGCAGATTTAAATTCTACATTAATGTAAATAAATTCTATTTTAATACAGAATTCTATATTACTAGTATATAAACGCTAATATTGATACACCTATGATCACAGAATTGAATTTTACAATAATATATCATTTAATTATCTAAAATATAAATGCCAATATATGAACTCCTGTGATTGCAGAACTGAATTCTACATTATTGCAAACAAATTCTATATTAATATAGAATCGCAATATGCAAATAAATTCTATATTAACATACAATTGAATTCTATATTATAAATATATATAAACACTAATATATAATAGGCTGTAATTTCAGAACTGAATTCTACATTAATGCAAATAAACTATATTAACAGAATTTAATTCTATACGGGGTTTCGGGACATTTGTTTTGTATCTTTACCCCGAACAACCCCCATTAACCATGGTAAACTCATCATATAGGTACCTCTATATGCGTAATGCTGTAACAAAAAAAACCCCTCTCTTTTAATCTGTGATCAGGTTTGTTAAGTGCGTTCTGGAGAATCAGCAACATATAAACACATAAAAAGACACACAAACAACATAAAAAACAATTGAAACAATGAAAGAAAACACAATGAAAAGGAACGAAAAACAAAAATAAGAAACATGATAGAAAAGAGGAAAAAGTGCTCCGTCCAGTGCCCCGTCTGTGGTGAGTGAATATTTTACAGTATGTCTGATTATCCACCCCCGATACGCCACCTCCTTTCTGAACGGCCCAAATTTGGTTCATGTACTGGACGAACTGACCTTTAGACCAGCACTGGAGCTCAACTATCACATTTCCACAGGCCAAAAGCTAACTAGCAATGTGAACGTAACCAAAACAAACTCAAATGAAACCAACGTAAAATTACAAAGCATGGGTTTCTGGATGTTGCATTCGGGAGTGTAAAGGCCCTTTCGCATCAGGGCTGCAATGCAATTTGACCAGCACAAACCAACCTGGACCAGAATATAAATTCAAGAGGGTCAAAGCTGGTCTTTTCAGTTTGGTAGATACAGATTCTTCCATCTTGTTTTGATTTTAGTGCCAGAACTGCCACACAATAATGAGGTCAAGAGATTTGTACAATAATAGCTGCATTTTGAAAACGGTTTCAACTAAAATGCATGTTTTTTTTTTGTTTTTTTTTTAAGTATTTTGGAGTCCACTTTAACTGCCCTAAATTTGCACCCTTGAATACAGAGCCCCCAAGAGGACATGGTCATGGAAAAAAAATATGAGATGGGAGGAAAAATTTTTTTTCAAGGATTCTGCAAAACTTCGCATTCGCTTGCAAAACGTTTGCATTCTCCCGAAATACTTTGCATTCTCTTACAAAAGTACTACATTCCCCCATGATATTTTGTTTACTTGCAAAACTTTTGCATTCTCCCAAGAAATTTTGAATTTGCTTACAAAACTTTTGTGTTCTCTTGCAAAAGTATTGCATTCCTCAAAAAACTCTATGCTCAATCGCAAAACATTTGCGTTAACTTGCAAAAGTACTGCGTTTTTCCCCGAAACTCTTTGTGTTCACTTGCAAATCTTTTGCGTTCCCTTTCAAAAGTATTGCATTCCCCCAAAAAAACGTTACATTCGCTTGCAAAGTAAAGCATTAGCTTTACTTAGTATTGCGTTCTCTCGAGAAACTTTGTGTTCGCTTGAAAAACGTCTGCGTTCCCTTGCAAAGGTACAGTATTGTGCCCCCCGGAGAAATTTTGTGTTCTCTTGCAAAAGTATCATATTGTTGATAGTATCGCGTTCCCCCGAGAAACTTTTTGTTCACTCGCCAAACATTTGCATTAGCTTGAAAAAAGTATTGTGTTCTCTTACAGAAGTATTGTGTTCCCCTGAGAAATTCTCTGTTCACTCATGAAAGTATTATTCCCCCGAGAAACTTTGCATTCACTTACGAAACTTTTGAGTTCTCTTCCAAAAGTATTGCGATCCCCTGAGAAATTTTGCGTTCACTTACAAAACTTTTGCATTCTCTTGCAAAATTTTTTTGCAAGAGAACAAAATGTTTCTCAGGGGAACAAAAATGTTTTGTGAGAGAATGCAAACATTTTCCAAGTGAATGCAAACTTTCTCGTGGGAATGAAAACGTTTTGTGAACAAATGCTATTTTTTCAGAGGAACAAAAATGTTTTGCCCCCCCCCATCACCACGTCCCTTTATGGGCTCTGTACTTTAGTGACATTTTAATGGCTGTTAAACAGTTAAACCACTGAAACTACTGCCTCAAAACTAGGATACATAAAAAAACGAGAAAAAAAAATTGTAAGAACTAGTTCTGACCCACCAGTTGGCAAAAATTACGAATAATGGGCATTTCATGTTAACTTAAGGAACACAAACTAAATGGCAAAAAGCGGTCCAGCTGTGGCTAGATGACTGGGGATCTTCATAGGGTTTGGTGGAATGGGGGGGTCGGGTCACTTACACGGAGATGTGGGTGAGGTGAGTCCGCCATCGGGGGGCGTGCTGCTGGATTTAGAGTCTGGCATTGGGAGGGGCACTGGACGCGCCACAGGGGGGGGTGGAGGCAGCAAGAAGGAGCCCGGCATTTTGCTCTGGCCGCTCCCGTTCGGCTGCAGACGACACAAACAGGGTGAGGAATACGGACACGACCGACACCCCGCAAATGGAAAAAACAACGCAGGCTAGCTCCGAAAAAAGGTATGGGGGGTGGCTGGTAGTGGAGAGTGTTGAGAGGGAAACAACCAACAGGATGAATGTCTGTTTGCTTTTGTTTATGAAGGGGTGTGTTCGTATTTGTTTGTGTGCATGTTTGTGTGTTGACTTCACCACAGGCACAGACAGGAGCAGTGGAGGAGCTGGAAAAAAATAAAATGAAGGACTTTAGGCAGAAGGTGAAGAAGAAGAAGAAATGGACGCACTAATGGTGAGGTGAGTTTTGGTCCATGGAATGATGTCAAATCAAAACCAGGGCGCAAAAAAAAACCAAGCCACGTTCACGACGCTAAAAAAATGTCACAAGCAGAACTGAGGAGGGGATGCACGCTACGCCGAAATGCGCAGAGGTCGTCAGCTGTTGCGCAGATGGGTTTTATCGTGGAAGTGGACAGAGAAGGAGAGATTAACTCAAGATTGGCTAGACAAGCACAAGAGACTAACAGTGACCAATCAGTCGGCCTCAAAGACAAGGAACGCACACATTTGTTTTTATCGGAAAAGACAGGAGGAGCTTGTTTCGTGTTTTAAGAAATGCAAACAAAAGTAATACAGCTGATAATGTTATTTGCACATCGAACAAAAAAAAGTTTTTTAGGAATCATTAAATAATCTAATTTTAAAATCCAAAAAATGCTGATTTTTCTTCTTCCAGTGGTTAGGACTTGGATTCAGGTCTGTAGTAATTATAGATAAATAATAAAAAACAATAAAAGTGAATTGAATGTTAGTACTGTAAATTAGGGCTGCATGATATATCGTTTCAGCATCGATATCACGATGTGCGCATCCGCGATAGTCACATCGCAGGATGTGCAATGTTTAGTATACTGACCGTTATATTTATACTGATCATTTTCTTCGCTCACACACAGACACTGTGTCACCGGACGCGACACGACAGATGTCAGATGACAGATGCTGCCCCGCGCTGCAGCTAAAGTCTGTCTACACTGGACGTGACAAAGCGACTTTTGCAAATCATCTGAACTGTGTGTCAGTACGTCATAAATAGAACGCGGCATCAGTTTACTGTCGGGGATTTGTTGTGTCGCACCCCGCCGCATCCAGTTTAGACAGCATCACTGATTATAATGGGTTCTATAGTATTTTGCCGTGCTGCGCCGCTCGCGTCCGGTGTAGACACAGTGAGAGCTGCGCAGATGCACGTGAACTCTGAATTCTGTTCACTTCCGCGTCTATTAATGACACACGCGCAAAATTATGTCAAAATGCATGTCTCTGCAAGTATCCTTGTAAACGCAGTTGGTTATGGCTTAGGTGAAGGTAAACAATTGTGAAAGAAAATGGATTGTGAAAAAATTTTGTAGCTTTAGATTTATTTATACAGTGAAGACTTTGCCATGTTATTTTACATTTGATTATTCAATTTCTGTAGCTGAATACTGTTAGACTTACCTGAAAAATGTAAAGCACTGTTCATTTGTATCTTTGTTCTATTTATCTATGCTTGTAATTTGTTTATTGTCTATGCTGATTTACTCGCCTACAAAATCACCCCAATCATTGATTTTTTTTCCAAATAGAGCTATTCAAGTCATCTGGTGATTTTTTTTTTCATAATGCAATATATATCGCAGAAAAACAAAATATCACAATGTGAGTTTTTTCCAATATCGTGCAGCCCTACTGTAAATGCGTGCTAAATATGACATAACCTCACTTATATATATATATAAGATTTTATAATTAGTTAATTAGAATGACCACAGAGTAACCCAAGCCCTAAAAGAAAACATTTGTGCATTATTTAACACGTTTTTGGATGCTTTCATTTCCCACTTCAATCTTGGCTTCTTGGTTAAATGTGACAGTTGTCTTCACAACGGTAAGCTCAATTCAACATTTCTTTAAATGCTTGATAACATTCATTTCACAAATATGAATTAATTTCATACTTGAGGCAAGAGATTTTGCTTGACCGAGGCAAATATGTTGGCTAAATTTGAAAGCTACGTTCTGTTTCATCAACATAAATCATTTTTTAAACTCATCATTTCTCATCTCTAAACAGTTGCATACTGCAAAGTATATACTCCGTATTTCCAAATTAGTAAAACAGTATGCAGTAAGCAATGATAATGTTTAATACAGTAGAATGTGACAATGTCTACATTCTAAATGGAATACTAGTGTAAAGCTTCCAAAAGGACTGCATTGTGGGATACAGTATTCCATGCAGTGTTCTCTGTTGCATACTGCATTATTCTATGCATACAGAAAATATGCATAAGTATACATACTACAAAACTAGTATGAGTAGTATGATATGATGCCATTTCCAGTATTCACTATAAACCAGTCTGAGAATATCTGCAAAAAACATCAAGCATTTTTGCAATACATACAGCAGATCAAGTTACATGTACAGCAGCAATCAACTGACCCCAGTGTCAGATCATCACATCCAGTATGAGGTCACTTCCTCTTACCTGACCACTAGCCTGTCCCGATCCGTCGGCACACACGAACTGCACAAACTCCTTGAGCGGGTCCTGTCCCGGGTGGTGGTGGTATCGGATGGTGGGATGGGTGAAGTATCTCACGCTCTCTTATAATCTCTCAAACTCAAAATTGTCCAGACAGACACCAACATGCTCTCAGAGTTCAAAAAAGCCTCTTAATTCTCGTTATGTTATCATAATATTTCATCATGGATGATGTAATAATTTTTACTACAAATTGCCAACAGAGCCCCCAAACTCTAACATGGACGACTATGCCAATCAACCATAAATGTGAAAGATAGACTGATTGCTTCCACTTGAACATGAGTTCCAGATTTTGTACTTTAGACAACCTGCTTCTTTGTTTATTAAACTGTAGGAAACTGAATGAAAGCACAGATAAACAAATAAAAATGCAATGTCGATACATTTTTGTATCAGCACAACCCTAATGTGAACAAACTGCAGTAGTTGATAAGTCATGACGTGCTCTCATTTGCATGAAGAATAACATTATGCTCATCTCCCGACCAGCGAGTGGAGGGGTGAGGGGTCTTGTCTCCTCCAGACAAGCAGGGCCCCCAGCTGCCTGGGACAGTCTGCCAACTTCCAGAGCCTCCCTGTAACCCAGACGCGGGCGCTGTGCTCCCAGCCAAAGCCCTGCTTTTCATCCTCTCTGCCATGCAGACTGCTATTCCCTCCTCTTCCTCCGTTTCTTTCGCGCTTTCATCATCCACCCTTTAATCCCATTAGGGAATGGGATGGAGCCAAGGCTTCAAGAAGGAGGCAAATGGCACCAAAAACTACCACCATCAAAGACCCCCTCCCACCAGGAGTGACTCCACAACAACAGCTCTAAACACAACCGCTACACACAACACAGGACCACACAAGAGCCATCGCATAACATCACCAGCAATTAATCTGAACATATAACGCGAAAACACAACTGAACCTGTCTATACGTCTATCTATCTATCTATCTATCTATCTATCTATCTATCCATCCACCCATCTGTCTATCTATCCCTCTGTCCATCCATCC
>NW_015544163.1:2296744-2302436 GCF_001515605.1 Sinocyclocheilus anshuiensis
GTCTGTCTATCTATCTATCTATCTATCTATCTATCCCTCTTTCCATCCATCCATCCATCTATCTATCCATCCACCCATCTGTCTATCTATCCCTCTGTCCATCCATCCATCCGTCCGTCCGTCCATCTATCTATCTATCTATCTATCTGTATGTCTATCCCTCTGTCCATCCATCCATCTATCTATCTATCTATCTATCTATCTATCTATCTATCTATCTATCTATCCCTCTGTCCATCTATCTATCTATCTATCTATCTATCTATCTATCTATCTATCTATCTATCTATCCCTCTGTCCCTCCATCCACCCATCTGTCCATCCGTCCGTCCGTCTATCTATCTATATATCTATATCTTCTATGTCTATTTATCACTGTCTGTCGTTCATCCATCCATCCATCTGTTTGTCTGTCAGTGGAGCTGGTTATCATAGTTTTGTAAGTTTTAAATAGCTCTCTGAAAAGAAAGAATTAATAATGGGTAAATTAGTATGTATTCATCTACAAAACCATCTACAAAAAAAGTACATCTACAAATCTAATTTTGGCACATTTATAATTTGTTCCTTCTTTTCCATCTTAATTGATAATAGATGATAAAATACTTCAGAACATCTTTGAAAATGCAGTTTTCTAATCCTGTGAGTCTTGCATTAAAGGAGAGTGGACATGTACTTTGATCACTGCTGCACAGCATTTAAAACAACATCTTACAAGCTTACGTGCATCTGGGCAGTGAAACGACGCCTCTAGCGGAGGGAGAATGAAGTCGGGAAATGGAGAGACCAATCACCAACCAATCACAGTGACAGACAGACAGACAAAAAAGACAAATCAGCCTCGGTACAGAGGAGAAAGGGGTGGGGGGGGTCGAATGGCGAACGCCTTCACCCGACCCGACCGTGGCGTAAACACGACCTTGCCTGTCCCCGAACGTCACCACATCTGAACCCACCAGGGGGCATGAGGGAGCAGAACAGGAAGGGGAAGGATGTGGGAGGTGGGGTGGGGGGGCTCTGAGATCTCACCTGGTCTTACACCTGCCAGCATGGGCAGCGGGTGATGGGTGAACGGCATGCGTGCAGACCTCGTATGGCCGGACAGAGCGCTGAAATCGAATTTCCCCGACTTCTTAAGAGAACCAGTCGACGAGAGTCCTGGTAAAATTGGGATCAACAAAATGGCAGAACAGAGATGTGGATTTAATCAAACAGGGTTTTTGCTTCTTGATCTTCATCTAAAAAAAATTATCTTATCCATCTCAGCTTCTAAAATACGACAAATTTGCTGATAATACTAAAAATTATCTTTTAATCTACAGATAAGATACTGCTAGGGTTTTTTGTTTGCTGTGAAGTATAGAAAAGCCAATCACGCTGCAAAAAAATCATTATTAATCAGTATTTTGTCCCATTTTCCAGTAAAAACATCTTTAACAAGATAAAAAAGTATTTGCCAATGAGGTAGAAAAATACAGTTAAATAAAAAGAAAAATAAATGTATTTTTTTAACCCCAATGTCAAATTGCTTTATCTTAAGAATGCAAAAAATATATATTAAGTATAAACTTCACTAAATGCACACTAAAAAAAATGTTTCATTCATCCAATTAAAAAAATTTAGGGTAATGATTCACATCTATATTTTTTAACTGGAGTCAATGAAAAATAAATAACTTGCCCTTAGATAGAATGAAACATTTTTTTCAGTGTAAATAAGATTTTGACTCAAGTAAATGCATCTTGTTTTAAGGATGTTAATATAATTATACTGGAAAACAAGGTGAAACTGCTTAAGAACTGTGTTTTTGCAGTGCTGACAGGTCCAGGGTGCGAGCTTTGCTTTGAAGCAGTGGAGTGCAGGAAAGAGTGGGATAGGGGTCGGGACAGGGCCGGGAAGGGTCTCTATTAGGGCTGCATGATATTGGAAAAAGCTCACATTGCGATATTTGTTTTTTCTGCGATATATATTGCGATATAAAAAAATCAGATGACTTCAATAGCTCTATTTGAAAAAAAAAAAAAAATCAATGATTGGGGTGATTTTTATAGGCGAGTAAATCAGCATAGGAAATACAAGCATAGATAAATAACAGAACAAAGATACAAATGAAATAAGAAGTGCTTTATATTTTTCAGGTAAGTCTAACAGTATCCAGGTACAGAAAATTGAATAATCAAATGTAAAATAACACTGCATAGTTTTCACAATAAATCTGTGTTAAAGCTACAAAAGTGATTTTTCTTTGTGTTTTGTTGTTTGATTAACGTTCATGACAGAGAAAGCAACAGGAACATTAAACTGCTGTGAACCAATATACTGTTACACATCCATTTTCTTTCTCAATTGTTTACCTTCACCTAAGCCATAAGCATCTGTGTTTACAAGGATACTTGCAGAGCACAGTATTTCAGGCACAAATAGACGCAGAAGTGAACGGAATTCAGTGTTCACGTGCATCTGCGTGGCTCTCACCGTGTCTACACTGGACGCAAGCGGCGCGGCACGCAAAAAACCATAGAACCCATTATAATCAGTGATGCTGTGTGACAGACTACACTGGACTGCGCACGACACGACAAATCCCTGACAGTAAACTGATGCCTCATTCTATTTATGACGTACTGACACAAAGTTCAAATGATGGGTAACAGTCCAGTAAACTGATGCCTCATTCTATTTATGACGTACTGACACAAAGTTCAAATGATGGGCAACGGTCGCTTTGTCGCGTCCAGTACAAACAGACTTTGGGGCCGTTCATATGTTGCGCCTAAAAACGCGTGGAAAACGCCAGCCACGCCGCTTTCTCCTTCTTTCCAAAGCGCTCGGGAGCTTGCGCTTTCATGGCGTCTGCCGTTGCTAAGCAACCGTGACTTGCGCTCTCCACGACAACGCGGGAGTGTCAAAGGATAAACAGATTTCCAGCACTGAAAATCACGTGCAGTAGCTCTTCTACTAAATTTATTTAAAATGGGTATCTCTGTACAGCTGTCATGTCCGGTGTAGACACCGTGTCTGTGTGTGAGCAAAGAAAACAATCAGTATAAAGATCAGTAGCCTATACTAAACATCGCACATCCTGCAATGTGACTATCGTGGATGCGCACATCGCGATATAGATGCTGAAATGATATATCGTGCAGCCATAGTCTCTATGCAGCTGTAAGTGGGAAAATAGATGCCACGACAGCAGATCCCATAATAACTCATGTCAGTCTGTCTGTCTGTCACTTTCAAATCACCAAATCTCAAACGAAAGAGCACAGTGTCAAAGCATGAATGTCAGGATTTTGCCTCTATTTCTCTGTTTTTACAGTGACGTTTTCAAGGACACTAAAGGAAAAAAAAAAAAAAAACTACTAGTGATATATCAATACATACACTACCTCCAAATCGTTTGGGGTCAGTGCAATTTTCAATGTTCATAATGTCTCTTATGCTCACCAAGGCTGCATTTATTTGATACAGTAAAACAGTAATATTGTCAAATATTTTTATAATATAAAATAACTTTTCTATTTTAATATATTTTAAGATGCAATTTATTTCTGTGATGCAAAGCTGAATTTTCAGCATTACTCCGGTCTTCAGTGTCACATGATCCTTCAGAAATCATTCAAATATGCTGATTTGATGCTCAAGAAACATTTCTTATTATTATCAATGCTGAAAACAGATTTGCTGCTTAATATTTTTGTGGAAACAAAATAGAAAATATATATTAAAAACTGCATTTGGAATAGATTTTTTCAACAACATTATAAATGTATTTAGTGTCACTTTTGATCAATTTAATTGAATCTTGCTGTTTAAAAGTATTTAAAAGTATTAATTCTTCAATCTTACTGACCACAAACCTTTGAAAGGTAGTGTATAAATTGATTAATGTGTCTTATGTTAGTGCTAAATTCCCTTGTTTCTCTTCCAAAATCGCAATATCTATATATACAGTAGTTTAAAATGTTTTATAATTTTAATATTGTTAGCATTTTATGTGCATCCCACTTACTTTAACAACAACAAAAACATACAAATACAAGTATTATTACAATCATGGGTAACCTTAACAGATTATTAGTAGCCTTAATAGATTATTAATGGGTAGCTTAATAGATATAGCATTAGCATATAAAAAAAAACCTACTGGTCCTCCACTACTTATTTAAAAAAAAAAAAAAGTCCAAAAGCATTAAAAAAAATAAAATAAAATGTCTTCAAATACACAACAAAATATTTCTGCCATTAGTTAAGAGGTGAAAAACAGATCACAATCTGCAATTTAAATATAAAAGCAAGAATAAAGAAAAATCTCTTCATTTCCAGATGATTTTGCTACATCTCTTTAACAAGTTTCTACTAGTCAGCAAAGTTGATCAGTTTACAGATCACAAGCCAATAAAAAAAACATACTATACAAACACTTGAGCAAAACAAACTAAATAAAGTCTGCTAAAACCGAACATCATAGAGTAAACACATTTAGTTTAATAACTTGTCTGGTTTATGTGAATGTGTGTTCAGATTGACTCCAAATTTCAACATACTCGAGCGACCGCATTACTAATGCCAACCGAACAGGATGACACGTCTTCACAAACCAAATGCAAATGAGAAAATAAACGTAAATGCTAGCTGTGTACAGACTCTGACATATAGACACTCTTAAACTTCACCTGGGGAACCAAATCATTTCACTTGACTTTTCAGCGCCGAGGGAAAAAGTCAAACACAAGCGCTTCTGTTCCAGCGGCAGGTCCGAACGCTCATGCCAAAAACAGGAGGACAGGCGGGAAGCGTGATGTGAGAATGATGAGGGAAATGAAAGCAGAAAGTATGCGATGGTTTGGTCTTCTCATATATAACGCCGCATTAATGTGTCGTCCTGATCCTATAAATGTCAAACTGAGGCTGCAGGGCTGCTAACTTCAGCTGTCCTGAGTTTGGCAGTAACGCGAGGGCTGAATATACAGTGGTGTGAAAAAGTGTTGGCCCCCTTCCTGATTTCTTATTTTTTTGCATGTTTGTCACACACTTTATCACACCACTGTACACCGGGCTCACACAGTGACCCAGAAACACGGCCAAACATGTCAGGACTCGGGAAGGAAAGGAAAAGGAGTTTACCATCAAATCCTGTGGCTAGTTTTGGGGGAAACAATTATCCTACGTGGTGATTTAAAAACCCAATTTAAGATGGTAAAGAGCCACAAATCTGCTAATTATGCTAATGTCACGTTTGAACAAATATCTGCCTCCCTGAAAGAGTTAAATGCCAAAAATGTTACTTTCAAAAGTCTGAGAAAGAAAAAAATAGATATTTTTGACAAATTAATCGCAAATTATAGATAAATGGGGGGAAAACTGTGGTGTGAACAAAACTTCTTAGTGTACTTCAAAGTGCAAGGATTGGCAAATTTAAAAGCAACACTGTCTGCTGAAAAAAATGAGTGTTGTGCAATCCAACAAAGTGTGATATTTACACAAGATCACTGAGAATTAATTTTGTTTTAAACAAACAAACCGCACAATAAATCATTACTACGGTATCTGTGTGGAGTTACTGTGGGAGAGCTAAACAAACGTTACTTGCTGTAAAGAAGACAATCTACAGCAACAAACAAAAAGGTTTTAAGGTTTTAATATGATTTTTAATCACACACACACACACACACACACATATATATATAT
>NW_015544163.1:2302601-2312468 GCF_001515605.1 Sinocyclocheilus anshuiensis
ACACACACACACATATATATATATATATATATATATATATATGTGGCTATATAAATATATGCATTATATATGCACATAAATTATGCTCTGTAAGGTGCTGAAAATCGCCGCTAAAAACACACCTTCAGAGTTGCAGCTGACAGTTTCCATGATCTTGCACATTAGCCTGTGTATTTGTGTGTGTGTGGTAAAATCATGGGTTATGTGTTATTTCTCTGTGTCTTGTGCCAGCCCTGACGCTCTGGCAGACTGGCAGCCAATCAAACGCTCCTGTGACCTTCCAGTCTCGCCACGCTAACAAGCTGGCCGCCAATCAAACCTTGACCTGTCAAAAAATGCCATATATAACGCCTCTTCACACGACACACACGCTCTTAAACAGACACACACATTTACCATCCAACCATCAGAAAGTCCCTCTACAGACACACGCAGAAAGTCACAAATCCAAGTACAAATCACTTCTGCCATGAACTTACAGTAATAATACACATGGGTTCCCAAGCCCTTTGCCTAATGATTTTTTTTTTCAGTTGATTGATGCCAATTAAATAGTTTAAAGCATTTTTTCAAAATCATTGTAGATTTACTATGGAAATTGTGGCTTTTTCAGTTGATTGATTTTTTAAAATATATTTTTCATTTATTTTACACACACAAAAAAACAAACAATTACTTGCCATTTAAATATTTTCAAGAAAAAAACAACAAAAAAAAACAAGCTATATTTAAAAACAGACATTTATATGATTTCTCTGGTCAACAAATTTTCCGAAAATAATTTCATCACTTTACACTCAAAAAGAACATTTCCTTGCCAATTAATATTTTGAAAAAAGGTATATTTATGATGGATGCTTTCATTAGTCTCTTAATCGATCGGTTTTTAAAAATGATTTGTAATTTTACACTCAAAAAGACCAATTGCTTGCCAAATGAATATTAAAAAAAAATTATCAAAGATGACTGACAATTAGCATACAGTTTGGATTGGCGGTATGATTCTGTTCTGGGCAAGAACTCCCTGTGCATCAATGCAGCCTAGCATGGATAAGAGCAGGGAGAGCAGCAATAACCCCCTTAGGGTAAACAGAACAGAACCAACATAAATGTATTGCGGATATCATTCATGCTCAATAATTTAATGTAAACATTTTAGAAATGAGTCTGATTCAATGGGGAATCATAAGGCCGAATCCTGACTGACGAGAGGAGGAGCTGGGGATGGCGGAGGGTAATTAGCTATTGAGCAATGTGAAAGCTGCTGATAATATTGAAGGGCCTTATATATGGGTGCTGTGATAGATGTCACATCCCTATAGGTAGATGTGGATCAGCTGAGAGTCAGCTGACGCCAGATTGACTAACGTGACCTGCCAGAACTAATGCTACGCTTGATAATTCAATTAGAAACTTTCATTAATCAATCTTTTTTTTTTTTTTTATTAACTGCAGTCATTTTACACTCAAAAAGACAAATTTCTTGCCAAATGAATTATCTATTTTAAAAAGTTATAATTACAATGGAAATATTTTTTTAAATTAATTTCAGTCATTTTACAATCAAAAAAGACCAATTAGTTGCCAATTAAATATTTTTAAAAAGTCATATTCACAATGTAAACTTTCATTACTTTTTAAAATCAACAAATTTTTAAAAATAATTTGTCATTTTACACTCAGAAAGACAAATTACTTGCCAATTAAATATTTTAAACCATTCAATAAAAGTATTAAACTAATTCAAAGTCTCTGCCTAACTAATCTAAACCTCACATTTTTCATACATTTCTTGGTTTCCCATTCCTGTGGGAACCCCGCTCGCTGTCTGACCCTCTCAACATCAACAAACCCGTCACAAACAGATGTTTACAGACAAAGTGGCACAGTCTAACAAGGTGAAAGAGAGTGCAGGAGAATGAAAAATAGGCGGGATGATATCCGTGTCGGCCCAGGGCGAGAGAAAGCGATGGGGGCGTATGAATGAAGCGGCTGCTGGTGTACACCGGGCGACACCAGATTTAATGATAAATGACACCGTCACCTTGCAGCGTTGCCAGAGCCTCGTTCAGGTAGTGATTCACCTTTGGAGCGTAGCGTGGTTCACACTCTCACACACTCACATGCGCTCGGAGCGACACCACTGCCTTCATTGGCGTAACAGATGTCTTCTGTAACCCAGTAGCTCCCAACGCTGTCGACACATGGAGGAGCCATCTGGACCAGAGCTCTGATGCTCCACAGACTGTGTGTGTGTGTGTTTCGAGTGTTTAGGGGTGGGGTGGGTGTAAATATGTGTGTGTGTTGTGTATTCCCATGACATCAGGAGCACCTGAGCATGCTGCCATTTTTTTGGTGGGATTTACCCATGTTTCCCTAGATTAAGATCTGTGCGACTGTGTGTTGATCATGACGTGGGCGGCAGTGAATGTGATTAGATGTAGGTGGACCCTCGGGCCAGAAACATACCCTGTGCAAGTACACAAGTTGCCGTTGTAAGTACACAGCATACATTCTTACATTACTGTCGCTATTCTTGCGTAATCTATTTTGGCGTACTCGAGGGGCTGATAGAGTTACCTTCAAATGTCTGTGCCATTACAGTCAATGTGAAACGCCCGGTCTGATGGATTTCAGAGCGAAACAGGATATTCAGCGACAAAACAAATGTAAGCGGGTCCTTTTTTATCCAGTGGTAATTGATTGGACAGTGAAACATTGTCTTGTCTCTGTATGACAAAATAATAATAATAATAATAATACTTTTATAAAAACAATAAATTTAAATAAATGCATAAATCTAATAAATAATAAATGTATAAAATATACATATCATATAATACATACAAATATGTAATAAATATAGTAATATAAAATGACATAATAATATTAACAATAATATAGAATATATTATAGAATACAATAAAATAAATGTACATAAAATATAAATATTACTACTAACAACAATATTTTCACATACAATGAATGCATAAAATAATACAACAAATTTTAAATACACCATTACTACATTTTTATCCTCATTATTATTAATATTACTGTTACATTATATTATTTTATATGATACATTTTTATATTTTTTATATTATATATTTTATGTAATATGTATATATTACCTTATATATAATAGAATATATTATAACTATAAAATATAAAATGTATATAAAATATAAATATTGTATAATAATAATAATAAATCATCATCATTATTATTTAAAATTAAATAAATACATTTAATGAAATATAAATGGTATAGTAATAGTAATAATATATAGTAATAATAAAATGTATTGTAAAATAATATTATAAAATTAATGCATACAATATATACAGTACATATTATATTCAAATTAGTGCTGTCAAATGATTAATCTTGATTAATCGCATCCAAAATAAAAGTTTTTGTTTACATAATATATGTGTGTGTACTGTGTATAATCGTTTGACAGCACTAATTCAAATATATATACATGTTTAATACTTTATTTTATTACTTCTTTTATTTCTTAGGAATACTGTGCACTGACACATTTTGTACAAAAAGTCTAGGAATGTCTATTGGGAAAGTAAATAAAAGTGATCATGTCAACAGTTAAACTAACTTTAACTTGTGCAGCAAGATTCTCTTAAAGCATTGCTGTGCTGTGACAACAGTTGAGTTAAAAGAGAAAACTGACCATAGAGTAAGAGACGTATTTGTGGTGTCATGTTATGAATTGCGTTCAAACAATTTGTGGATCGCAATGAGGCGTGAAACCGAGCTTGTGTTTGCACACTTGCATAGAGTATATTTCAGACGTTACAGCGTATACAGGCTTGAGATCTCATAGGAGCGCTGAATAAACAGCTGAGATATTGCTTATAGCATATAAACCCCTTTATGCACACACACACACACTAATTACAATAAATCCTGCATGGAGAAGAAACAAACAAAAACGCTAAGTAAATATCTGGAAAGGCCTATTGCTGTACGCAACACAATAGCCACGTTTGTAAGTGTTCATGTTTGGGAATGCTGTGGAAATCAGGATTTGGACTTCTGCTTCGGTCCACAGGGATCCTATATCACAATCTAACACAAACAATGAATGTACGGAGAGACTTCTGATGCACAAAACAAAATGAAAGCACATTCACAGGCCACAAAACACCCGCCACCTCCGAGCACCGGGAAGAACAGCAAATCAGAGAGAAGAGCTGAGGTGTGTGATGCAGCAGAGAGGTTGAAAGACAGACAGAGATAAGAGACACATTTTAGTACACTTGTGTGCATTATAATATGAGGGTAATGTGGTCTAACCATGGTAAGGAAACTGCACGCCATCGTTTTCGTGTTTTATCTTCCTCTCCTGCATACTGGCCAAATGGTGTTGCACTGAAAAACCCAAACAGGGGTAAAGAATAGAGTTAATAATGACAGAGAGGGGGAGAGATTGAGATAAATTAGAAAGATGGGGGAAATTTGGGACCACTGTTGAATCATTATCAATACATCATCACTATACACACTTAAAAAACATCATATGCATGAGGTCAAAGACAGTATTGCTCACTATCTCCCAGAATCAACCCATTCTAAGTGCACCAAAACAGTAGAGGTGAAAAACACACAAGTCCCAAAAAGCGTCCAATCAGCAGCTAAACTATGAGGGTGGGGCAGAATATCAAATGAGCATTGGCTGCGTCAAAATTCACATACTGTACATACTAAGTACTTATAAAAATGAGCGTCACAACTGGCATACCACACATGTTAAGCAGTATGCATGTGAAAAATGAGTGTTAATTCAATACTATCCATACTAAGTACTAAAACGAGTGTTAAAGTTTATATTCTATGCATACTTAGTATGCAAGCTAAAAAATCTGTCAATTTGCATACTATTTATATTAAGTGGTACACAAGATAAGTGTCACAATTCACATACTATCCATACAAAGTAGTATGTAAGCTAACAAGTGTCACAATTTGCATACTATCTATATTAAGTAGTATGCAAGCTAAAAAGGAGTGTCACAATTTATATACTATTCACTATTAATAATAATAGTTTAAGTAGTATGCGAGCTAAAAGTGAGTGTCAATCTGCATACTATCCAACTTTGGTAGTATGCAAGCTAAAAACAAATGCCAGTTTGCATACTATCTATAAGTATGCAAGCTAAAAATGAGTGTTACAAAGCACATACTATCCATATATAGCAGGGGTGGCGAACTCCGGTCCTGGAGAGCCGCAGCCCTGCAGAGTTCAGCTCCAACCCTAATTAAAACTCAGCTGCCTGTAGCTTTCTAGTAACCCTTCAGACCTTGATTAGCTTGTTCAGGTGTGTTTGATTAGGGTTGAAGCAAAACTCTGCAGGGCTGCGGCTCTCCAGGACTGACGTTCGCCACCCCTGATATATAGTATGCAGTACAAAAACGTGTGTCTATTTGTATACTATCCATACTAAGAAGTATGCGATCTAAAAGTATATGTATTTCAAATACTAGTACAGTGAAAATAGTGTATCATAGGTGTCTAGATTGTATATATCAGTATGTATATTCAATTTTTGAAGTATGCATTTCTGAAAGCTTTCTCAGATTCATTTTGTCCACAAGTATGCAAAATGGGGTGCAGCCAATGTATTTTGGGTGTCAAATCCAACATGTTTTGATTTTGTGGCGTAAGCACAGGGATAATTTTTAACTATTCATTGCTTTGATTTATTGAGGGAATGGTGCATGTTTAAGGGTCTGGGCCCGGTTGCATGAAAGTCCTTAAGTAATTTGACTTAGGGGTATCCCTGAGGGGGAAAAAATCCCTGAGGTAAGGGATTTCGTTAGGAGTGTTGCAACAAACGTCTTAACTGTCACCCTTACCTAAGTGTTTATACTAAGCGTTTCACGGTAGTTTCTGGCAACATACGGCAATGGGCGCCACGGTTACTATAGTTACTACATCTCACAATAAACAGATATGTATACATATCTATGACAATAAACAGAACATAATGAAATACAAACCTAACCAACTAAAACACAGACAAACATTAAATAAACATGAGCGCTGCCCGTTTCTGCGCAACGAAGTAAAGCTACTCCGTTACTGTCCACCACTGCTTAAAATTTACATAAAACTTTTTGTTTTGTGAAAACCTGTAAGTCATGCTATTTACAGTCATTTTACAGTTTAATATGTTACCATAGTCATTGCCCTACTGCGCTCATATGATATTTTATTTGTGCAGGTCTTAAAAAATGTCTTAAGTCTTACATTTGAGTTTAAAAATCCTGCAGATACTGAGTTTAAGATGACTTAAGGGAGCTCTTTTGGTCCCTTAAATTTATTAAGGTGAAATGGTTACTAAGGACTTTGTAGCAACACTTAAGGGAACACTTAAATAATTAAGGGGAATACTTAATGGCAGCCTTAAGGTTCCTTAAGTTGACCCTTAGGTTTTTTTTCTTGCAATCCAAGTTTCACCAAGGGCTCCCTTAACCTTATAACTAAGGGATTTCTTAGCATAAGGGCTTTCATGCAACCGGGCCCAGACACACTCTCCTAAATGTAGATTCATAAAGTCAGATTCGTTTTAGTGAACTGATTTGTTTGCACAGTTAATAAATAAACAGATTCACTGATCAAGTATACAGTTCACCAATTCATTTAAGTGCTTATGTCTTTATTGTAGCAAGATATTCAGTTAAATGCTGCTGTTCATCATGTTTTATCATTATTTATATTCTGTTTAATGCTGTCACCCTAATTTAGGTTCACATTGTTTGTCAGATACTTCTGATTGTAAAAAGAGATACCATGTTTAAACATTTTTGATGATATTGTATGTAAATGGTTGAAATTTACACTACCACATAAGTTTGGTGTCAGTACTTTTTTTTATTAATACTTTTATTCAGCAAGGACACAATAAATTGATCAAAAGTGGCAGCAAAGAGATTTATAATCTTTTGTTGTACCGGGCCCTGGTGTGAGGATACAGGTCATGTGACAGTAGCACTGCTCAAGTTAAAATGAATTTCACCACCACATTCTGCCCATGCAACACCACAACAATGCTGCCTTTTCACACTTACAAAAAAAAGATACCATGGTAACCATAGTTTCCACAAAAATGATTCCAGTTATGTGGTAATTTTGGATTTTCTATCACCATCATCAAAAAAGCTTGCACTGCTTGAATTACGTCCAAACCCATTTGCTTTTGGTAGACAATATGGTTACCATAGTAAATATTTCTAATGGACAGTCAAAATATAAAAAAGAAAAGAAATTGATACAGAATAATACAAATAAAGGTCTTAATTAATAGAAATCAGCACTATAAAGAGGAAAGAAGAAGATTTAAAGTAAAACTACTCAAAAAGTATGTTGATATTGTAAAACGGTCTGGTTTATATGGTAAAATGCAATAAAAAACTAAATCTGTGAAAATATTACAAAGAAAATAATTTCATTTCCATCACTTTCATATCTATTTTAAGTTGATAAACTGTTCAATTGCTATTAATATCAATACAATCTACACCATAAATATAGGAAATATCTAATCAAACTTGTATTCTTTAGTGCTTACGGTTTCAATAACATTTCAGTGTAAACTATAAATGATTACATATAAAATGTTTCTTTAACCCTAATTCTGTGAAGCTCATCACCTGCACGCATGAATTAAGAATGATTTGAAGTGCTCTTAAGATTTGAATTTAGCTGAGCCCCAAACAAACCCAACTAACAGATCAATTAACATGCACATGATTCTAGCTATCCGATCGCAAGACTATCCAATGTTTGTCCCCGTCTTATTTATTCTCGCAGTCTACTGAGGTATGAGAAGATGGTGGGCATGCACAGAGGAGAAGAAAGAGAGAGAGGGAGCAAAAGAGAGAGATTAATGGGTTGATGGATAAAAGGAAGGAAAAATCTGGCCCTTCACACAGCCCTTGTGTCCACTTATTCAGTGCATAAATGACTCAAACATGAGTCCCAATTGGATCTGATTATAGATTCAGAGGTAAGTCAGAGTAGACGACATATTTCATTTGACAAAAACAAAAAAAAACAAGGCTTCGAGAGACAATCGTGCAGCATGTTTAACATTAAACGTCTATCCCTCAAAGTCTTTTTGACAGCACAAGTATGGCGTCTACTCTGACTACTCTATGTAAACTTTGATTGGTGCAGCTCAATATAAACAAATGTTTTTTTTTTCATCAGCAGTGGTCTAGATGAGTGGAGGTCAAGCAGAGCATGTGAAGAGCCACAGGGCTGCTGGGTAAAGCGGCCGTACCTGCATCAACATCATTGGGCCAGCCGCTGGGCTGGGACACTCCCGGGGCAGGAGAACGGCCCGAATAGAAGACTTCGTCCACGGGGCTCTCCATCTCACTGTCATCAATGGATTTACGCTTGTTGGAGCTGAAAGAGAAAAGAAAGAGAGAAGATGAGGGGGGATTTTTTTTGGAAGGTTTGGACATCTGGAAAGTTTGCATGTTGTTGTATTGTGAAACCTCTGAAAATTCCTGAATAGTAATGAAGCAACATCCTTTAGATTAACATTATTTACATCTAAAGATTTTTAATTTGCATTTAAAGGTTTCTTGACCTCAAAAATGGGAATGTTTCAAAGGAGTAGTTCACCCAAAAAATGAACATTTGCTGAATATTTACTCACACCCAAGCCAAGATGTAGATGAGTTTGTTTCTTCATCAGAACAGATTTGGAGAAATGTAGCATTACATCACTTGTTCACCAATGGATGCTCTGCAAGACATTAACTGATGAACTGGAGTGGTGTGGATTACTTGTGGATTATTGTGATGTTTTTATCAGCTGTCATTCTGACGGCACCCATTCACTGCAGAGGATCCATTGCTGAGCAAGTGATGTAATGCTACATTTCTCCAAATCTGTTCTGATGAAGAAACAAACTCATCTACATCTTGGATGATCTGAGGGTGAGTACATTTTCAGTAAATGTACATTTTTAGGTGAAGTATTGCTTTAAATACAAATTATTACACTATAAAAACATTACAACAGAAATTTGTCAGCTTAAAAACAGTCCACTAAAATCATCACTGTTTCAAGAGCACAGGTTATCTTAGCAGAATGAGACATTAGATGAGCAAAGACAGCAGAGCAGAGCAAGACAGCAGAGCCTGAAGTGTGGAGTACCTCCGCGGGAGACTGGCATACAACTCCATCTCAGTCCTGCAGTGTTTGAAACATGACGACAAGACAAGAGAGAAGGGACAGGAGAAGAGAAAGATAAAGAGACAAAAATGACAGCAATCAAACAGATAAAGGTGAAAGTCAGAGAAAAGAGTAGGATAAAAGATAGACAGAAATATACACAGACAAAGAGGAAAGCAAGAACGTGTGAGTACTACCAACATGCATTAAACTAGAGAGAGATTGATTTGTAAAGTAGTTTAAGACATGCAGGAGTTTATTAGTATATAGTCAGAAATGTAGCAAAGCTTGGGGCCAAAATGTCACAGAAATTCTAATTTCTGCATTAGTATTTTTTCTTTATTTTACATGCATAATATCTGATTTAATTCTAAAAAAATTATATTCTAAGACTAGTTCATCTAATTATTCATATGTACATTTATTAAATGTATATCTTTATTTAGTAACAAATGTAAGATACACAGTCAGTGCAATTTAAATGTTTTGAAAAAAATAAAATAAAAAAATAAATAATCTTCAGGAAGCAACAAACAATTTTACAACAAATGTTGTTAAAAAATGTCTGAGAGTAGTTGTTTTCAATCTGGGGTTGCAAAAGAGTGCTATGGGGTCTGTAGAAAAATTGTGTAAAAATGTGAAAAAAAA
>NW_015544163.1:2312758-2324717 GCF_001515605.1 Sinocyclocheilus anshuiensis
TATATATATTATTATGGTTTCATTTTGCTTTCTAATAAATAATAAGAAATCATGAAATTGATCAGAATGATATATGCCAATATTATTTTATTTTAGATTTATATTTTAGAAGGGAGCCCACTCAATTTTTGGCATCAAAAATATTTAAAAATCCTGGCATAGAATGAAAGGAAAGTGAGCTCTGTGTGTGTGTGTGTACCTGGTCGATGGCGTGGACGTAATGGAGCGGCGACCCAGGTTGATGTTGTAATATCCTGGACTGTCAAGGTCGGCCAGAGAGAAGTTGGGTCCGCTTGCTGTGGCAACTGGTGCTGAATTAGATACAGACAGAGAGAAGTCTGATTATTCAATGCCATCACTCATCTTTGTTCTCATGACAACATAGTAAAACTTTTCTTCATGTCAGATTTAAGAATAATAGAAATCACAGAAGGTTACACAAGCTTATAAAAGTCAGACACGAACTCTATCATGGTTTCCACAACAATATGAAGCAGCAAAACTGTTTTCAACATTGATAATAATAAGAAATGTATCTTGAGCAGCAAATCAGCATATTAGAATGATTTCTGAAGGATCATGTGACACTGAAGACCGGAGTAACGATGCTGAAAATTCAGCAATATTAATATATTGTCTTATTTGCAGGTTTTTTGGGGGGCTTTTTATTTGTATGCAACTGTTTGAATGATTTTAAGGATTTATAATAATAAGAAAAGCCTTTTTCGTTTCAATACAATGTTGATATTTACGGCTGCTGATCAGAAAGATGCAGCTCATGTGACTTACTCTGTGACACACGGACCAACTCCGCCACGTTCCATACGCCTGACGTCACGAAGCAGTCCTGGAAACTCAAGTGCCCTGGAGAGAAAGAGAGAGAGGCCAGAAATGAAAACACTACACCGACAAATTATACTGAAAAAAAAAAAAAATCCCCATATTTACTCATCTGCACCTGTCAAACACGCGCACACACAAAATAAACTGGGCTCAATTGTCATAAAAAGGCATATAATTACAGTCATCGGTTGGCATATGTTCTCCGTCTCGTAGGAATAACAGGCTACCCCGTACTTATGGTTAACTCCAACCCAGCACTCCAATCTCAGCTAAAACTTAACGAGGACACTAAAAATGCTTTATGTCACACTTAAGTATGTGTGTGCGACACTGCATGCAAATATACAAACGTATTTGCTTTCGCTGTGCATATGGGCTTTCAATATGTACTTTTGTGTGTGTGGGCAAAACGGGTGAATGAGCCATGCTTCCACACCCATCTGCAGTGCTGGCTGAGGTCAGCGTGTGTGTGTGTGTGCCGGTTAACCGCAGCGAGGCCCGCGCATGAGCTCAGTGTCGCCCGCGCCGCAGCCGTGTGGTTCCCATCAGCCAATCACGGAGTGATTTATGAGTGTTCCGCCATTCTCCGTCACAGCCGGCCTAGCAACACTTCACTATAATAAGCTTGGATGGAAATCGCTTTCGCTCACACTCCATATTTGTGCTCGAGTCGGATGAGCATGTGAACTTATTAACGTAAATAAAGCGGCTTACGGTATCAATCGGCTCGTATTTGTGCGTATGGAGGTCCAAGGAGAGCGCGGCTCACCCACAGATCCATCTGCTGACTGGCAGGCGGAGTGGAAAATGGTGGCTGACGCGTTGATTGTGTAGCGTTGGGATTTCATCACGCCGTTTCCACCATTGCTAACCAGAGTTTACTCGCTCGTGGCCTTTAATGACAACTTCAGATGTGATTCTATTGAGTTTAAGTGGACTGCTTCTTGAACAACCAAGGCTTCTCAATCGTTTTTGCTCAATTTTAAGGCTCGGCAAAGAAAAAACCTTGTAGAAGAACCATTTTTGGGTGCCAGAAAGTATGAATAATGACTTTGCAGCGCAGAAGAACCATTTATAGTTCTAGTAAGAACCGTTCAGTGAACAGTTCTTAAAAGAACCATTTTTTTCTTAGTGTGAAGAATATTTGAATGATCTGAAGAACCTTTTGTGGAACAAAATGGTTCCATGGATTTTTAAAGTTCTTCATGGAACCATAGAATCATGTTGTTCCAAACCTGCATGACTGCCTATCTAACTTAAGTAGTTTAGCAGAAGGTTGACATTAAATGCTGACACTTAAGTCTGGAGTTTAGAAAGATTTGAACACTCTTAAAATTAAAGGTTCTTTATGCACTATAGTTCCATAAAGAACCTTTTCATTTGAGAAAACGTCTTCTTTGGAGTGGAAAAAGATTCTTTAGATGGTTAAAATGTTCTTTAAAAAACACACACAGTAAACTGTAAACTCAAAAACTTGAGGACTTCATGGAAAAAAAAGTTGGATTGTACTTTCAACAAACGTTATTTCAAGTTCTACAAACTCAAAACGATTGTATTTTTACTTATGGATCCAAGTTCATTAAGCTAGTGAAACTTGTGTTTCAGTTTGTTTAGCAACCTGAAAAGGTTACATAGAGATACTTCCAAAACGGAGTTTGTCTGACAAAATGGAAGTTGAATTTTTATAGTGTGTTTTTTTTCTTTTAAGAATCTTTAACTGAACAGTTCTTTGGGGAACCAAGAACTCCTTTTTGGTTCCTCCAGACACCTTTATATTAAATTCAAATGTATTTGAGTAAATGAAGACTTTAATTTCTGGGTTGAATGGCATCAGGCTGTAAAATCCTTTTGGAACCTTTGAGTGTGTGTGCGCGATTTTTGTTATGCTTGACCCACCATTGGGCGGAGGCTTGATGTCTGCTTCTCCTTGTTGGTTGGAGTTATCCGATTGTCCAGATTCTGCAAAGCCGACAGAAAGAGAGAGAGAGAGAAAGAGAGGAGGGGAAAAAAAGAGAGCAGATTAAACATGGGACGGCTGGGTTCAGTCCAAAGGTGCGTGAATCAATTAGCAGATGTAGAACATTCTATATATTCTTGGCCAGCACATATTCAATGTAGCGCTGAGACGACACAGCTGGAAATGAGACATGCAAAATGTGCTTCGGTTCTGGATCATTTACATGATATTCAGACAAAATCTGGACCTTTATACGTGAAATCTGATGTTCTGTTTTGTAGTTAGCGTGTATTTGACTTGTTATACATTATCATTCAAAAGTCTGGCAATGGAAGGATTTTTTATTTTTATTATTATATATTTTTTGGTCACTTTTGATCAAATTAATGCATCCTTGCTGAATTAAAGTATTATTCATAAAAAAAGTGTAGGTTTGACAACACCGATTACCATTACTACTGCTCATACTTTGAGTTGGTTAGTGAACAAATGTGTAGCCTTAAGTATTAAACACCAAAGACTTTAGTAACTCCTCAGATTACATGGATTTCAGAATCAAATTCTGCCTAGGTCGATAAACAAAGATTATACTCTATTATTTTTATATAACAATATCTATATATAGACATAAAACCACAAAACAGTCTTTCGGCCATGAAACAAGATCTTTAGTCCGGCAATGTAGACCCCAGGTGTGTTAAAAAACACAACTGGACTTGGTCAGTCGGGTCCAATGAAAAACACAGCCGAAATAAACTACCCACACCGCTGTCCATTTTAGGCTTGAAGGTGCGCTGCTAATCTAAAATCTATAAATCTGCAAAATATACATCCGAGAGCAGCCTGGTGAAACCCAACTCTGCTGTATAGCTCATAAGATGTAGACAAAGGCTGGTGCGCAGCCATCGAGTTGTTTGGACAATGTCTCTGTAGGCTTTTTATCTTAGAAAGTATAGCGATCTTGGAGTGAGACCAGACCCCTGCGGCTGTTTGAATTGGCCGAGACTCACTACCCCCTTTTTTCTATATGCACTGAGGTTTTGACTAACTATAGACCTTAAGAAGGATGTCACTTGGTTACTTTGGCCTTTCCGTGTTTTCTGCTGTGAGTATTGATGAATGTTTCACCTCTTTAGCCAATCATACTTAGTGTTTTTAGCATGTTTGCTAGTCGCTAGGAGGGTTCTGGATAGTCGCTTGCTAGCCCAAGTCAAAAGAGCCTACCCTTCTATGATATTCTGGCCTGTAGATTTGCCTCGAAATTTAGCAGTAGTGGTGTTTGGCCTTAGCATGCACCGCTAATTATGTGCAGCAGCAGAATGTGGTTTAAAAAACCAACAGTATACGTTTTGAAGGAAAAAATTAACATGACAGCCCCCTCTTTCCTTCTTTTTTCTCTCTCTCGCACCCCCTCGTTCGCTTGCTGCTGTTGTTGTATGGAATCCTGGCAGCCATCTTAGCGCTTGGCAGCCATCTTAGCATTGGCGGTACCAGAGCATTCCAGCTAGCTTACAAAAGCACCCACACACAGACGCACTCCTCTCAGAGAGAAAACCTCTCCACCAACGCGCTATACGCTAAAAGCCTCGCAAATGAAGGTTATTTTCAGCTACTTGTGCTAAACGCTAATTGAGGGGGGAAAATATCGACTGCCGCCATGTTTTGTTCACAGATGCACACGTACTGATACTGTGAGCTGATATGTAAGTAAATGTGCTTTAATCGACTCAACTGGATGTAAAACACTATAATCAACTCATGCAATCTCATTCTAAGTGTTATATATTATATTCCTTACAAAAACTACTATAGTGGTACCATGATGGTAACACATTGTTTAATTATTTAAAGGGGCTTCGGTCCCGGTCTTTCACCTCAGTCCACCTAAAAATCTGATTAGCTCCTAAAAATCTGTATTATAAATAATTAAATTTAAAAAAATGAATAAAAATGAATAAACAGATAATAATACATAATACAAATAAATAAATATTTGTATATTTCTAAAAAAAAAAAAAAAAACTTTTTCATGTCTTTTAAAATGTTATTTCTTTTATTTTTTTATTTTTTTCCAGTAAATTCATTAATTTTCATTTTTATTTTAATTGAATTTTTATATAATAATTATTTTTTCACTTAATGTTTATTTTATTTCAAGTAACTAAATATGGATTTAATTAAAAAAAAATGTTTTTAGTTTTAGTTACCTATAATAACCCTGGCATTACCACGGTACATTTTATAAGTAACAAATACCTGCAATTCAGTTCGATTAAAGGAGAATAGTTATTCTAAGACGAATTATGTGACAAGTAAACTCTTCAAATTGCAATCTGGCAGCCACATGAAGGCCACTATTGGACAAATTTTATGGCATTCTAAACTGTAAATACAATTCTAATCAGAATCATTATTCCGTTTAGTTCATTTAAATACCCGGGTTACCGATGGATTCTGTGAATTCAAAATAGCTACAATCCGTATTGATTAGCGCCCACCGGTGGTGTGGAAGTATGAAGCGCAGCTTAAAGGGTTAGTTCACCCAAAAATGAAAATTCTGTCATTAATTACTCACCCTCATGTCGTTTCAAATCCGTAAGACCTTCGTTCATCTTCGGAACACAAATTAAGATATTTTTGATGGAATCTGAGAGCTGTCTGACCCTCCATAATTAATGACAGAATTTTCATTTTTGGGTGAACTACCCTTTAAGGAGACGTCTCAGATGACCTCCAATCCAATTACATGGCACATTAGTGAAGCTCACTATGCAGAACTGGACGCGAGTGAATGAGAGAGGCCGCGCTATTGGGCACAGACAAAGCGCAGATGAGCAGGGGGCCAGATCATCAAAACTCAAACACACAAAGGAGAGACTGTCCATTATTAGAGCACAGACTCCAGCCTATGGAGTCCAATCATCACCGTTATCAGCATGCAACCACACACACACACACACGCAGCTACTGCATCCAACAATGTTCATGCTAATCCTTATCTTCCCGGCACACACAGTCAAAGGACCCCTGAACACACCATGCCAAAGATACTGGGTGACACACACACACACACACACAGGCAGTGTTTTTAACATGACAAAAGTGTCTTTACAATGGTAGACAACTTCTTGAGTAAGTTTCAAATGAAAACCCATTGTTTGACATGGTGTTTAAAACTATTACCATCCCTAAACAGCAAGTGTTGATCATTCACACCCCCATTTCTTAAAAGGAGCCATCTAATGACTCATTTAGCATGCAAATATTCATAAGCAACTGCACTTGTGAGAGCAAAGACATATTTGCTATTATAATCATGATTTGCTTTGAATTGTTAAACTTAATAGGCTTGACCTATAGGATCTCTGAAAGGTTTTCACTTAGGCATTCTTCACTTTATTGCTCATACTTTGTGTTAGTGAACTGAACAAACTCCAAATCCTGAACACTCAACTTTGGCACATACATGTCCTGCACCATTTGTGATGTGACTTGTCTTTTACTAAGCGATGAGACTCAGTAACCACACAAAACTCCTAATTGAAACACACTAAAGATCTTCCTGGCATCACAATTAATGCTTCACAACTAAACATATCAGTTTACTGAGTATTACTTTGTTTCTAGCAAATATAATTATAATGTATATAATTTGTTGCTTTTTGAGAGTGTTGGGGTTCATTTTAACCCCTACCAAAAACTTTATAACAATCTACAACATAACAAAAACAACATGACATCAACCAAAAAGCAATGTTAAATAAACTTATGAACTTTTTTTTATTCCGGAATAACAAATAACTGATACACTAACATTCAAAAGTATGATTTTTTTTTTTTTAATATATAAACATTCAAGAAATGAATACTTTTATTCAGCAAGGATACATTAAATTGATCAAAATCATCAGTAAAGATGTTTATAATGATACAAAAGATTTCTTATAATATTTTTTTTTTTTTTTGTAAAAATACTGTTTTAGACTTTCTATTCATCAAACAATCCTGAACAAAATCTAATGGTGTCCATGAACATATTAAGCAACACATTGATAATTAGAAATGTTTCTTAAGCAAAAAAGCATATTAGAATGATTTCTGAAGGATCATGTGACACTGAAGACTGGAGTAATGATGCTGAAAATTCAATTTGTTTAAAAACAAATTTAAACAGAAGACAGTTATTTTAAATAATAATCATATCTCACAATATTACTCTTTTTACTGTATTTTTAATGAAATAAATGCATCCTTGGTGAGCAGAAGAGGCTTCTTTCAACTTCAATCTTTCCTGACGTCTTTTTGAACTTCTTTACCGATCCCAAACTTTTGAAAGATTGTGCATGTGGAAAGTAAAACAAGAAACTAAAAAGGGTCAATTTTGAATTATATTAACTTCAAATGAAATCGACCCAAATGTATCCTTGCCCTAAAGAGAAAACATTACTTCTCTGTGTGTGTGTTTTAGTTGGAGAGGCATGTTAGATCCCCTGGATTCAAACGTCATGGCTTATGATGACAAATACACGGAAAATGTATACCGCATGAAAATGAGCAATGCATTTCCCAGAAAAAAAAAAAAAGATACAAAAACCCAATGCACGCCTCCACACCTTAGGTACACACACACACACACACACACACCATGGTACAGAATGAAGAGGCAGCACAGCTTTTCCAATTGGGTTTGCTTAAGAGGTTTATCGGTATGTTGTTAAACATTCTGACCTTTTTTTTAAATCTGTAATGCGCTTAAAATGTTCCAAACCCTCCTAATCCCCACGGCGATCCCACACAGATGTTCTCTGAGCTCTTTTATTGGACTTTATTTGAGTATTTGCCCCCTCCACCAGCACTTATTTATTCATTTCCTATCTTATGCACACTCCATCCTGTGCCCGTACCCCCTCAGCCCTGCGTTTCCCAGCAGCCCCTGCAGCGAGTGAAATCAGACAGCTTGCGCTTTTAAAGGGAGTCTATACCTGCTCTGGACCCCCCCCCAAGCATTTGTAGATTAATATGTATGCGGACGCACGCGGGGGGCGGATATGAAATGTGAAGTGTAATGAAGCAGGTGTGTTTGGAGTTTGCATGTAAGCGCGTGTGTGAGCGTGTGCATAGGCACATGGGTATTACGGTGGGAAACTGGGCATGGATGTGTTTTTCCTCTGGCAAATATGTGCATTTGTATGCGTTTGGGTGAGCGTGTGCGTGTCCGTGCTGTTGATGCAAGAGAAACATAAACATCATGTACATGATTACAATATGCATATCCATGCTAAAGGATGATTTTTTTTTTTTAATGACCCAAAAATGAGAACTTAGTCATTGTTTACTCACCCTCATGTCATTACAAACCTGTATGACTTATTTTTCTTCCGTGGACCTCAAAAGAAGACGTTTAGTACAGTGTTCAAGCTGCACTTTTACACACAATGAAAGTCAATTAAAAGCCATCCACATGACTTTATGCTCCTCCAAGCCATAAAAAATTAACTTAGTTTTGACCTATAACATAATATATGAGATGTATGGACTATTTTTATGGTGCTTTAATGTCATTTTTGGAGCTTGACAAATGGTTACCAGAGAAAAAAGCAGCCATCAGAATCCTGTTTATAAATGACTTTGAAAATAACTATATATTTTTGTTATTTAACCATTTATTTTATTTATTTATTTGTTTCTTGTTTACTTCGCTATTTTAATTAAACTTAAGACATTTTTTTTCCTGTGATTTAATTTAATCTTAATTTTAGCTGATACAACTTCACCAATGTTGCAAATAAACAAATTAAAATCAGTGTTATTTTAGTATTATTTATATACTATTACAGTATTTATTAGTATTGTGAATTAGCTTTTATTTTTATATTTTGTTTTATTTTATTTTCAGTTTTCATTTTAATTTAAGTTTTAGTACTTTTATTTTAGTGTTTTTGTCACTTTTAGTAGTATTTGTTAATATTTCTATTTGCCTTTAATTTTTTTTTTTATTCAGTTTCAATTTCAATTTTAGTACTTTACCTTAAGCTTATTTTATTTCAGTTAGTTCCAAAGTACGTTTTAAGTTTTCATCTAATATTTGTATTTTATTTCAATGTCAGATTTATTTTAATTTATGAAAAAGATTTGTAGTGATTTTAGTTAATAACAACACGCTAGGAAATTTATATGATTAATACATCATAATACGTTTTTGCATTACTTTAACTTAATCGAAATAATTAAACCAGTTTCAACGTAAAATTAAGTGATATGAGATTCAACTCAATTTTAATATAATTTAAGCTGAAAAGACTTAAATTTTCAGCTTATTTGATTCAACTAAAAAAAATCTAAGGCAGCAAGTGATTATTGAGTAAATGATGACAGTTTTTTTTTTCGGGTGAACTGTCCCTTTAAGGCCCTTGCGTGTGTTGTGTTTACGACACACAAATGTATATTCTCTACGTTTCTGTTTACGCATGTGTGTGTGTTTGTCTGGCCTGGGTCATGCCAAAGAGGAGCAGGTGTGTAGGGATCTGCCCTGCATCGGCCGCTGCCCATCTGTGTGCCCGTCTGTGCCCGCTTCGTGCCAACTACACACCCGGCACAGCACAGAAAGATGGCGAGAAGCAGAGCGGGGAGGGGGAACAGAGACGTCTGCAACAGCAGCTTTAACGCAAAAGAAACGTGGACACACGGTATGGCTGAGAAATGAAAAACTGGATGGGAAAAAAATAATAAAAAGTGAGAGAAAGTTGGCGTGCCGCCCATCTCTTTCATGTTCTGTCCTCTTCTCGTCTGATTAGAGAGATGTAACCAAGCAGCTGGCACGGATAGACACAGTCTGCCGCTCTCAGAGAATAACGGCCAACGTTTAATCTATACTTTTACTATGTACACACATCAAAGACACACACACACACACCTAGATCATAATCTAATCCATTTACTATCCATGCAGAACTGAGCCCGAAAGGAGAGCGATAACACACACACACACACACACACACACACATCTGTCCGTGGGTGTTTGTGTGCTGTGATTTCAGCGCCGTCGCCCTAAAACTTCCATCTGTATTTACACTGATGCAAACGCTGGCACTAACGGATGCAGTACAGTTTTTAGTGTGTCTGGGGTGAAAATAGTATCACAGTGGAGATCAAATCTGAGCGTGGAGGGGTGTAGTGACTCTCGATGGCCACCAGGGAGCGGAGGACACAGGAAAAGAGATTTGCTGACCTCAGGAAGGTAAACGTTGGCCTGAAATAAACCGTGTTTAGAGTAAAACATATGTGGTCACAGTGAAATGGCCTGGGAGGGGAGCTGGAAGAAAATCCGATGACGTGCTACACCTCAAAGAGAATCTAAACGACTTTCTATAATGTTTGCTTTCTTTTGAACTCCCAAGATATACTGCTGTTCAAAAGTTTGGGGTTGTAAGACTTTATGTTTTTGAAAGAAGTCTCGTATGCTCAGCAATGCTTCATTTTAAGAGATAGTTCTGCCAAATGAAAATCTGGCCATTGTTAACTCGCTTTCGTGTCATTCCAAACCTGTATAGCTTTCATTCTTCTGTGGAGCTTAAAAGGAGACATTTAGTACAGTGTTCAAGCTGCACTTTTACAAACAATAAAAGTAAATGCAGACAGATGCCATTAAAAGCCATCCACATGACTTTTACTCTGTATCAAGTCTTCTGAGCCATAAAAAGCTTGACAGCTGGTCAGCCATGAGCAGCCATTACAATCCTGTTCCTGTTTGATTCAAAAATAACTATATATTTTTGTTTTTTTAACCTTGCGTAGTTTAAGTTGTTTTTCCTACGTTGTGTTATTTTATTTAAGCTTAAGGAAATGCTTTTTTCCGTAATTGTTTTCATCTTAATTTTAGTTTTAGTGTATAATTAATAAAATTCAAACTTCCTCAGTGTTGCAGATTGACAAATTAAAAGCAATGTTATTTTAGTAATTATTAAATATTGTGAATTAGCTTTGATTTTTATATTTTGTTTTTTTATTTAGTTTATTTCTATATTTTGATTTTGTTTTTTTTAAATAAGTCTCTTGTACTCACTAAGGCTGCATTTATTTGATCAAAAATACAGTAAAAACAGAAATATTGTGAAATATTATTGCAATTTAAAATAACTGTTTTCTATTTGAATACCTTTTAAAATACAATTTATTCCTGTGATGCAAAACTGAATTTTCAGCATCATTACTCCAGTTTTCAGAAATCATTCTAATATGCTGATCTGCCGCTCAAGAAACATTAATTATTATCATCAATGTTGAAAACAGCTGTGCTGCTGCTTCTTTTTTTTGTCATATATTTTTTTCAGGATTCTTTTATAAACAGGAATAGCATTTATTAGAAATAAAAATCTTTTGTAATATCACAAATGTCTTCACTGTCACTTTTAATGAATTTAATGCATCCTTGCTGAATGAAAATATGATTTTTTAACAAAAATAAATGAATAAAAACAAATCAAATCTTACAAACCCCCAAAAATTCACATCCAATTGTTTTGAAAATCTAACAGCACACCTGTGTAGGGTATCAGACCGAATCAGACAATCTAAGATTTGGTCAAAACATGGTTGAAACATGAGGAGCCAAATTCCACAGAGACCCAAGACACAGGATGTTCGTAAATCAGATCTTGGCCCCACAAGCCTGAACCAACTAGCAGCTTTGAGTAGCTCACAGCATTTAAACAAAAGAACACTTATTGACAATTCCAAGGAGATTGTCAATTTTAGGGCAAGTAATCAAGATTAAATGGTCAAAGAGATGACCGCATGACCATCACGTGATAGTAACTACAATCACGAGCTCTTTGGAATTGACTTCCCCCACCTCGACCACAGAGAACAGACTGAAATTCTCTGGTCTTCATACATTCACAGAACATGTCCTTATGCTCAGAGAATGGCACAGAAACTGCATTTCCATGTAAATATGCATCTAAATGACACTAAAAGGACTTGAGCAACTACCATTTTTCACTTGATTTAACAAATCAATTATTCATTAGATTAACAAACGTTCACAGACCCCTCACCCAATAAACATACTGGGTGCCAAGTTGTCTGTGAACAGGGCCCAGGACCCTGGTTACCATGGCAACCCTGACACCAGATACATTTACGACCTAATGGAATGCG
>NW_015544163.1:2324736-2326616 GCF_001515605.1 Sinocyclocheilus anshuiensis
AAACAGTGATTCTGTCCAAATTCCCTTTAAAATCTTAAATGATTCCCTTTGAGCTAAATTGACCTGTTTCCCTTACACCTGCACTCATCAAAACACGATTCATGTCTGTTATGTGACATTATTTATCAAAGTTTTCTTAGGGTTCATATACTGAATGTTAGATATCTGACCAAACACTAAGTATATAGGCTTGCTGCGATAGATGGTGCTTTCAAGCTTTCTTACTCGTTTTGCTAATAAACATTCTACTTTCTTATTTATTTGGTTATATATTATATTATATTATATGATATATTATAATACATGTTTACTTATTTCAAGTTTTGTATACCTATTTAAACTTTATGTAAGTTATTTGTTATTTTATATTAGGCATAACCTGCCCTATAGCATGGTGTATTTGTTTTGTTAATAAAAGTCCTATGTTTTATATATAGGCTAAAGTGAGTTTGACGTTGTATTTTGTTGTTGCCTTCAAGCAATTGACGCCGAACTGCCGTTAATTCAAAAGTGAAAGTAAAACACGTCGATTAACCGGTGGGAAAATTTCCTCACCGTCACAGCCTTATAAGTATAGTGCTTCTTGCCTTAGCGCACACCAATAATAAATGTTAACTTTCTAAGTAGGCTATGTCTTTTGTCTGGATTACTGTTTTCATGTGAGAGATTCAGAAAAACGATTTCAGAAACCACAAATGCAGGCACAATGTGAAATAATGGGTTTCTGGGATGATTGTTTACAGGCTGAAGTATGTGAAGTATGCTAACAAGTCAGCTTGTATATCAGAGTATAAAAGATGTGAGGATGATATGAGCGTGTGTGTGTGTGGATCATGTGAGGCGGGATCTGCCAAAAAGAGAGACAGACAGGGAGAAAGACGTGGCTGAGCTGTGGGAAAGTCTTATCTCGCCAAGAAAGTGGAGCAGAGGGAGTGTAGAAGGAAGAGTGAAAGAGAGACGTGCTGGCTGAGATCACAGACACTGAGAGAGAGAGAGAGAGAGAGAGAAAGTTGGGTCTGTTGTCTTTTATGATGGAGAGAGAGAGCGGGGCAACGACCATAATGCCACGATATAACACACACCATCACAGCATTCACACCGACCTTACATCTTCATGTCTTCAATTCTTTTATTATGGCTCACAGAAGAGATTGAAATATTGAAAGCAGAGTGAAGCAAACAGTGAGAGCTATAAAAAATTAAACGTCTCATTTTGCTGTCCGCACCACACTGACTTTACAAAAGAGATTTTATATACACAGAAAGCATATTAAATGCAAGCAAAGAGTCTACTTAAATTTTTGCAAATAAAATGTCAAAATATCGGTGAAATAATGTTCCATCATTCAGCGTAACAGTGTACATATTTATGTAAAAATGAAACAACATACTTATTCTGACCTCTACTTATAAATATATCAAAATAATAAGTCGTCATACTAAATTAAAGTAAAAATAAATACAAAATATTAATAAAATAATATACATTTTAGTATATAGTATATTTAAAGACTCAAATAATAATAAAACAATAGTCAAATTTAAATGTATATAAATTATACACATTTACTGTATATATAATAAAATAATAATGAAAATATTAATAAAACAATATATATTTTAGTATATAATATTTGTATATAAATTTACTGTATATATAATAAAATAATAATGAAAATATTAATAAAACAATATATATTTTAGTTATTTTAGTATATATATAGCATATACTATATATATATATATATATATATATAAAATAAACGATAAATAATAAAAATATTAATAAAATAATACATATTTTAAATGTATATAAATTATACAAACACACATACTGTATATATATATATATATATATATATATATATATATATATATAT
>NW_015544163.1:2330392-2338361 GCF_001515605.1 Sinocyclocheilus anshuiensis
AATGGCTGCAATATAACAAAGAGTGATAAATTTAAGGGGGTCTGAATACTTTCCGTACCCACTGTATATATATATATATTAGTGTTTTTCATTGTTTTATTATATTTGTGTGTATAATTATATAAATAATGATAACAATACAAACATTTTATGAAAAAAATGTAATTTAAATAAAAAAATTAATATTTATATGAATTAATTCAAATTAAGTATCCATTACATAGCAGCCAAAAACATGACAACAGACATGCTTGCCTTACGGTTTTAAAAAAACCCTGCATCTAATCATAGATGTCTTGTGTTAACAACCGTAAATTTAACAAGTGTCATTTAGAAAGCTAATTCAGTCTGAAGAGTGCTTTAGAAACTAGATAAACACGCAGTAAATTACTCTGCAGACACACTGGATGCACACATTAAGTAACACATATTGTAGCTGGTGGCTTCACATGTCAATCAGACGCTCTCTTCCTGTGTAAACGGACACTTCTTCTCCAGAACCAGATGTAAAGTGGACCAGGCTTTATGCTGAGACTCAACTCTCTCTTTGTTTCAGGAAGTCCATCTGGTTTTCCTGTGTGGTCTTCCCTCTTCATCACACCATTACATAATTCACACACTAGAAAGTACCATTCACACAACATTTCTCTCCAATGTATTCCAGCGCAGCATTTCAATAACACAAACCAGCCTAACAGAGAACAACAACACGACTGAAACCCAGTGAACTACACAATTAAAGCCATGAAATCCAGAGCAAAATCACTGTGGCAGCTGAAAACCCTTGCTGGAGAACCGGAGAGGATTTATTTGGGCTGGTAAACGCACAGATAATCACTCCAAACTGAGTGGAGGTGTTTTACGAGCGCTGTAAAACTACACACAAACACATAAACGAACGGCTGTTAAAGAACGCATGTGCTTATTTTAGCTAATGAGGGTCTGAATAGCAGAAAGAGACACAGAGAGAGATAGCGAGAAAGAGGAGCATGGGATACAGCCGATGAATGAACTAGATAATACTGTAGTTAAACTATAGTCAAGCTATCCTATTAGACAATTACAGTTAGCTGCATAAGCTACTAAGTAGTGCTGGGCGGTATGACCAAAAATTTATATCACGGTATTTTTCAAAATTATACCGATTTCACGGTACATGACGGTATTTTTTTTTTCATGCATGACCGGGTGTTAACCATATTTTCTACTGATTGAGAGAGGAAATACTGCAGTATATTGACTTAGAATGCCCTATTTTACTGTCATGATGAGTGAATATTGTCAAAAAATACCACACTAAATAGTGACTAAACACGACCCCTTTTAATACATGTTAACCAGGAGTCACTCTCATTTATAATCGCGGCATCTTCTGAAAATCAACATGAATCTACACTAAAGAGCGGCTATGCGGTTGTTTTGGCTATATTACTTTTTTGTCTCATGCAGCGCACTGCCTGCGTCTGAGTAACAAACTAAAAAAAACAACAAACAAAAAAGTGCATGTGATATTAACAGACGAACTACGCTCATATTTATAATTCCAAACAATCAGTAAGCGACAGGTGCTAGGAAACGCTGTTTTGTACTCTGGATATTTATGGCGGTCAATGTGGATATTGTGGATGAGTTCTTCTGTGTCATCACGTTCTATTAGTTCTACAGGTTCAGTTTCGGAACTTTCACGCTTAGTAACACATACAGCTGTTCCCTCACCACAGTGCAACAGTGAAAAAGGATTGTGTTGCGGTATTTTAAAAATTCATATAACAAAAATAAACACCGGTATTCGGTATGAACCGGTATACCACCCAGCACTACTACTAAGTAGCTTACTATATTAAAGGTATGAGCCCAGAATCTTTTAAACCACATTTCTGAGCATGTTTTGCATTGAGAATAGCATTTGTCTGCCACAATTGGGGTGACAATTGGATAAACTTACACTATTGCTAACTAATAAACTAGAATTGATCAAATATAAAGAACTTGAATGAATAATATTCACTTTCAACCAGTGTTGCTGGTTAAGGAAAGTTAAATCAAAATTGAATGAATTTGAAAATGAATTTAAATTTCAGAATATAAAGTAAAAATAAAAGTGATGTGAAATGTTGACTTGGCAAATAAAGTACAAATAAAGTTAAAGATAAAGTACTCAAATTAAACCTGATAAAAATGAAAATAAATTAAAGAAATTAAAAACTAAGCACATAAAATAAGTACAAATGTATCACATTTAAATATAAAAAAAGCTAATTAATAATAAATACTATTAGTATAGTATATAAATAATACTAAAATAACCTTTTTAATTTGTTGCAACATTAATTAGGAAGTTTTTTCATCATAGAAAAGAAATGTTGCCATGTGAAATAACTGAACTTAAATATAAGTAAGTACCAAAATGACTAAAATTAAACCTGAAATAAAAAATAATGACAAACGGGAAAAAATGCCAAATGCAAACAAGTTACTAAAATTAAACCTAAAATTAAAGATTAAAAAAATAATAAAAATGACAAAAGCATTACTAAAATTTTTAACTAAAAATTTAAACATTAAAATGAAAACTGAAAATATAAAAAAGCCAATACATAAATATACTAATACAATAATATTTATAATACTAGAATACCTTTTCATTTGTTAATCTGCAACACTGATGAAGCTTTGTGAGATTTAAAAGCTAAAGCTACAATTAAGATGAAAAACAATGAAATAAAAGCATTTTTCAGAAGCTGAAATTTAATAACACAAAATTAATAAAAAGCTCAAACTAAGCAAGATGAAAAACATCAAATAACAAAAAGAAAGTTATTTCAGATGTCATCAGCAGCCTTCGAGTCTCAGTGCGATGAGACATCCCACCTGCAGATGGCGATACAGTGTGACAAGTTCTTTCCACGGCTGCACTAAAAATGGAGAAGCAACAGATTGCGTGAAAAAAATGCAGCAGTTCGTATGTGTCCGAGCATTATCTCATGATCTGATCAGGCGAACAAATAAACACGTCTAGACTTTCTATTTTCTTTAAAAGCCTCGAGTGTCAGCCAGCCCCGCACACACACTCACTTCCTTCAGTTACGTTCCTCATATCATAGCACAGAAAGATTAGCTGATACATGGCACCATGAGAAAAACACACGACCTGAGCAGATGGACCTCTTCATGTCACATGGAGGAACGTGAGAACGGGATGTTTTCCTCAATCTCTCCTGAACTTGAAGAGTCTGTGAGGAGAAACTATACCTAAAGTGAACCCTATTTACTTTCTTAAGCATGTGATTCTAATGTAAAGTTTGATCTCTTATCAAAATAAAACCTAAAGCCTAAATTTACTGATTATCCCATTTTACTCTGAAAAACGTCAGATGATGGAACCAAAAAAAGAACGAAAAAAAATGTTTTTGCACCCTCAAGTGGCTTTAAGGTCATTAATGAGATCCGTTTTGTGTGTGATTCAGCTTTTAGCGGCTCACCATCGATCCTTGAGCTAATAGATTTCCATCATGTATCAATCCACTTATCAAACTGAACTAATGTAATCTAATCCAGTCTGTATGGGTGCAGAGTTAAGCCTGTATCTCATCTGTCTTAGCAGATAAGACATTAATGCTCTCAGTTCGTTCATCAGGACGGCACCTCCACGATAAGAGAATATTAAATCAGATCCCGTGTCAGGAGGTCATGCGTCAAACTCATCCCGCTCATAAACAGCAGGTTAAATCTCTCCGAGGAGCGCTGGCAACGCGCTCACTGAGAGGAAACAGAATCCGACAGGAGGAATGGTGGAAACTAAAGAACACCTCAGACCCAGAAGATCCATCACAGTCATTCTCCCAAACACCTCGCTTCAAATGCTCTTATGTATACAGTGAGGGCCGCGTGAATGCGTTTTTTCCATTCCACTGCTCTACTTTCTCATTTTTTTCTATGTAAATATGTGCTAGATGGACATGTTTGACAGTCACGCTCATGTTTTGCAACATCCCGCAAATGATACAGTCTTCTAAAAACACAGAGCTCAAGTTAAAGTAAGTTCAAAAATGAGGCCTTGTGTTTTTTCAAAGCAAGTATGTTCTGTGTGAGTGACCCCTAGGGCTGCATGATTGAGGGAAAAAAATTAATTTATGATATTTCAGATTAAAAAATGTGATTGTGATCTGCATTGTGATTTTAAAAAGCAGCTCCAGGTTTGCTGTGTTTGTTTGCTTGCAGAGCTTCACAATTTGGGTAATATGTAATAAATATATATATTATTTATTAATAAATGAATGTATTATACTCATTGCTGAACACAAGCATTAAACAAAACATTTATTGATATTGTAATATTTGCATATTTTATTGTAAAATAAAATAGCATTTAATAATGAAAATAAATAATCATTACTAAATAAAAATATTAAACAAAATAATTATCACTAATGTAATATGACTGTAAAATAAAATGAGCATTTGATAATAATAATAATAATAATAATAATAATAAGTTGTTATTACCAAGTATTACTATTGTACTATTTGACTGTAAAATAAATTAACATTTATTATTAATAATAAAAATGATTACAAATAAAAAAATTAATGTAAGATATTATATATAATATATAAAATATTATATAAGAAATATTACTATTGTAATATTTGACTGTAAAATTAAAAACTAGTATTTAAAATTATAAAATTTAAATATACATATTAAATAGAAATATAGAAATATAGTAAAAATAATTTTAGTTTAGAGTACAACTATAAAATTACAATACTAATATCTATGGCTCTTTTTGTGTTATTATGGCTCTTCTAAGGCTATTTACGGTCTTAATTTCTGAAATTTCAAATGTTAAACCACCAAGTTTTTATATTTTAATGAAAATACACAGAGCCATTTAAGCTTCTTTTTTTTTATTATTGACTACAGCCGGTTTATAAGTGCATTTATTCATTTAACTAATATTTCATAATCACAATAATCCATATCGCAATTTGGTTTTATTTCAATTTTTAAAAAGTTGCATTATTATTAATATATTTTTGAAGTATTTTACCTCATAGGCATCCATACAATTTATGTGCTATATTTTGAAGCTATTTGACAGCTATACATGAGGAAAACACTGAATTTAAGTCATTATTCACTGAAAATCTCGTCGTAAGCCATAGTCACCATCCGCTTTCATTGTATGATAAAGACCAGCCAATATATTCTGCAAAATGGCTTATTTGGTGTTCAACATAGAAATCACTGCATTCAGGATCATAAAATCATTTTGAGTGACACGAATGTGCAAACAGAATTTTCATTTTTTGTGTACTGTCCCTTTAAGAATCTCAGCCTGGGAAGACAATTCAGTGTGAAGTGCACAAATAAACAAGAAGTTTATTACTTCATCTCACTGAAGTAACAAACCTCGAGCAATTTTACCAGCTAGATTAACAAAAGCGCAGTGTTTCTCAGCGCCTGGGCGGAGGAGAGTTGCAGAAGAGTCTGAGGAACTTTGGGAGCGTGTCGACAGGGTGGAGAGAGACAGACAGATAGAGAGAGAGAGCGACAGAGGGGCTGAGGTATATGTTGAGACGAGGGGCTGCATCTGTTTGGCTCCTGCTCCATCGGAGTCTAGTGTTTCACACTACGCCTCTGGGATCTGCCATTCCAGCCAACGCTTTATGAAAAACAGCTTTGGAAAGAGATAGAGAGAGAGAAAGACAGATATGGGAGGACAAGGGGGTGAGACTAAAACAGGAAAAGCAGAGGAGGTGTGAGGGAACGTGATGGAGAAAAAGAAAAAGTAGGTGGAGGGATGCGACAGCGAGACAGAAAAAGAAAAACAGATGAAAATGCGGAGAGACGTATGTGTGTGAGCAGACACCTGAATGAATGAAATTAAATAAGACTGACAGGCCAGAAATACTCGGGAGCTACACAGTTCATTATAATCTGCTGAATTCTTACCCATTTTCTGCACTTCTAATTTTGAGGGAAAATCTGCGGAATTTTCTCTGGACTGCAATTTTGTGGAATAGAATTCTGGAATGGAGCTTAATGTGCTACACACTTACTGCTACATGCAAACATGACAAAATTAGACAAAATATTTACTAATTAGCATTGCTCACATGATCACAGTATCTTGTGATGAGAATAAAATGCATGTTAGCAATGCTAAACGACTGACAAAAAAGTTACAAACTTTTTTGTTTTCTTGGCCTGTACGAATTAATCTTTTGGAAACACAATATATGCACCAACCGCCTTCCCAAACTTGTAATGTTGTCAAAAAAAGAGAAAAATTAAGGGCTCCCTACAGTTTTTCCACCGAAATCAAAGCTTGGTTTAATGTTTGAAAATTAATAAATTAAGACAAATTAAATTTGTAATTTCACAACTGTACTGTAAAATAACATTTTTTGTATTTTTTTTTATAAAAACTCAATTTTTTGTTGTTGTTGTTATTATTACTACTATTTTATAGCCATATTAAAATAAAATCACAATTACAATACTAAAATGTATTTTCTTCATAATTTCTTCATTTTCAAACATTAAACCACCAAGCATTTTTACTTTAGTTTATTAAATTATTTAGTTTAAGTTTTTAAGTGATTTGATAATCGCACTAAGCCATATTGAGATTTCAGGTTTATTTCAAAACTGACATGACATGACATCAAATAAAAAAATAAATAAAATGAAATAAAATAAATACGGAATTGTTTATTTTACAGTGAAATATTACAGTGTTTAATATGTTTATTTATTATTATTATTATTGATAATAATAATTATTATTTTAATAGTTATGTTGAAATGTAATCACAATTTTTGGACAAACTTCGCAGCCCCATCACAGAGAAAACAAACGCAATTACATTTTCCCCTCCAAATCATACAGTGCTAATGAGTGCACATGCAAAACCGCCCCTGAGCTCTCAAACCTGTGCTAGAGAGTGAAATGTGTGTATTTATGATAAAATACCAGCCTACGACACAGGAAATGGGAAGGTCTGCTGAAATGCACTCAGATAAAACAAACTGCAGAGAGAGAAAGAGAGAAATCCTACTATAGAGTGAGTGAGCGGCTCATTTTTATGAAGCTTAATCAGAACCAGAGGAACTGAGCAAAGTTTACATGTGCTAATAGCAGTGAGATGGGAGAGTATGGCGGGAGGTACAGTACACACACTGAAAACTACTGCACCACAGCTGCCACTGACAAAATGGACTGGAAAAATCAGATTGCAAAGGTTGGAAATGCACTTAGTTCATGATTCACTTCTGGCTCCCACCCTGTTCCTCCCTCTCTGCTCTCCTCCAGTGCCTTCACTTTTCTTTCGGCCTCTTTTTTCTTTCTCCCAATTATGTTTTATGGTCATACAGATGAACAGACGTCTATTAATATAAAAACTAGGGCTGTCAACATTAACACATTAACGCATGCGATTAAGTTTACAATCCTTAACGCGTTAAAATAATTGAACGCAATTAATGCAAAACCTTTAACCCAATTTTGCTACTCTGCTTGCGATCAGATCATTTTAAGCCGCTAAACTCCAGGAAAGTTTTCAGTCCAATGATCCAGTAAGCGAATGCATTCAAACAATCAGTCCAAAACAGCGCTAATATAAAGGAAACCAGGCTGATTACATCAGAGATTGCAGAGACTCGCGTTGCGTATTCAGTTAATTATTCATTCCAGTGTGTTTCGCTTTTAAACACGAGCTCTGTCATTAAAAAAGCTCTTTGCTGTTGCACTGTACACATACTATACAATTATGTTTTTTTTGGCATTTTTTTTCCCTTCATATGTGCTTAAATGGGCTCATTATATCATTTGGTTCTTTGATGTCCTTTTGGAATTTCCTTTTGGAGTTTTGGAGTTCTTTTGGAGTCCTTTTTTGGAAAGACATCTAAATTTATCTTGAAAAAAGCTTGCAGAAAATACAGATTTTTGAGAATCACCCT
>NW_015544163.1:2338820-2354653 GCF_001515605.1 Sinocyclocheilus anshuiensis
TCGCGATTAATCACAGAAAAAGGATGTGATTAATTAGATTAAAAATTGCAATCTATTGACAGCCCTAATAAAAACCAAAACATGAAACATCAAACCAGACAGAGAACATCACCATAAGCAATAAGAATGAAAAAGAAAAATGGAGGAAAAAACTTATAGCTAAACAAATATGTCTTGAACTGGAAAGGCCACATCATTCTTTCTATCGAACACAACAGCATCATGTAAATTATGAGTACAATTCTTATTAATTTTCTCAAGAGAAACTTTTTTTTTTAGAAATGGATAACGTAAGCCATTCAAGAAAGACCTGATGATAAATGCCATAAGTGAGCCAAAAGTTGTTTAACTGTACTACACTACCCACAATTCTTCAGTGAAATCCAGTCAAAGGCGTCTAAACCACAAATTATACAACAAATAACTTTGGATATATTTATACTATAGTCAATGTCTCACAGTCAACAGTTTTATATTGTGTCATTGTTAATTGCAGCATTGAAAATGCTGCATGCAATGAATTAATGCACTACAAAAATACAATTTATTTAATAATTCTTTATTATTTTCTGTTTATATTTTTGCTTCAAATCGGAGTTGTTGTGATTCATCTCAGAGCTGTTTGATTTTGAACAGAATATATTTTCAAAATGTATAACAATTTAAAAAGCATAATGGGCATATTAATTATGCATTCATATATACATACAAAAATAATACTTTATGTTAGAATTTATATAAGAATTCTCTCTATATATATATATCGTTTTTGGAAAAAAATTTCAGCCCTATCAGGGAGGAAAAAATTCAGTTCCTGGTACCTAATGCATTACTTAAATGTTAATGTACTGGCTTTCAGTTTGCAGTCTTGCAGCGTGAGGCCCTGCTCTTGAACTGAACTCAGTTTCATCTCCAGGTTGCGTGAGCCATGAGTTGATGTAAGCAAGACCTCCTGAAGACCTCTATCTGTCTCTATCACTCCCCCTAAGCTCTGTGCTGACCGCCCTGCCATCCCTCTGACCGGGTCAACGGCCCCTGTCGCTTACGTCTCCTCCTCCTCATCCTCTTCTTACAAACCTAATCCTGCAGAGCTTTACATCTTAAACCATCCAGAGCTTGAGCACTTGAGATGCCAAAGAAATAAAAAAATGGTTCTTGAGTTTACAAGCTGAATCAAACGACATGATGACTGCTTCTCATCGAAACACTCTGAAATACACTTGTGTTCTCCCAACTATCCCACCCTCTCTCTGCACCAGTCAGATCGCGGCTCTCTTTCGCTCGTTGCCCCGTGTCTCTGGCCAATATCGCCGCTTGCTGGAACGTTTCATTATATCAAATTTACAGGCTGTGGGTTCTGGCCAGGTGGACCAGAGGGCCGCAGGAACACCTCACTCAAATAAAGTCACTTCAAATCAGCTCTAATGAAGAAAAGAGCTGCCTCACAGATATACAAACCCTCGCTGCATACCCATAATGCATTTCACATATTTGAAGAGAAGGAATACAGTCAGCTAATGATCAGAAACTTCAGAAAGTGTTATGAAACAGACCTCAAAGACATAAATAATGTAAGTTCAAAAATGAGGCCTTGTGTTTTTTAAAATAATAAAATTTTGGGTCAGTAAGTTTTTTTTATTTTATTTAAAAGTTTCATTAAATAATTAAATAGTTAAAAAATATTTTCCAAAAAATATTATGCATCACAAATATTAAGAAATGTTTCTTGAGCAGCAATTTCGCATATTAGAATGATTTCTGAAGGATCATGTGACACTGAAGACTGGAGTAATGATGCTGAAAATTCAGCATTGCATCGAAGGAATAAATGACATTTTAATATCTATTCAAATAGAAAACAATTATTTTAAACCGTAAATATATTTTAGAATATTACTATTTTTACTGTATTTTTAATCAAATAAATGCAGCCCTAGTGAGCATAAGAGTCTTTTTTCAAAAACATTTTAAAAAAAGTCCAAATCTAGGCTCTCTGTGTGTACAGTGAAGAAATTGTAACCCATAATGTGTCATGAGCGTGTTTATGATGGCCTTTAGAGGTTTCAGCGATGTGAATGTTTGCGTTTGTTTCTGAGCACAGGCAGTGCTAGAGTTCTGGAGTCAAACCAAAGCCCTCAAGTTAAATCCACTGGGTTATGTAAGGTAAAGCTCTAAATCTCCCAATGCCTGATGTTATATATTACTGTAATTGCAAATGAAAAAAAAAATCCCCGAGGAGGAGCAGGGGGGTCCAGAGAAAGAGTGGGAAATGAAGAGAGAAACGCTCAGCTAATGCAACAGGTTTAGTGATGACCTACTTTTAGCCCACAGACAACTCTTTAGCAGGAGGAAGAAAGTAAGAACTATTTACTCATCCTCATGTTGTTGACTTAATCTCTTCCATGTTGTTTCCATACAGTGAAAATTAATGCCTGTCAAACTCTAAAAAGCACCATAAAAGTATCTGAAATGAGTCCATACAGCGTCTGCACTGTATTACAACTCGCAAAGCTTTTTATAATTGTTGGACTGAAACTTCTCATGCAGTTTCCGCCAAAATGTCAAACCTAGCTAAATGTTTCTTCAAGAGCGCTGCAGTGATGACGCATTTTTGCAGGCCAACCATGTTAATGTCACCCTGGTTCCCTCGACTAAAACCCAGTAGGATGTTTCCATTGGCTTTTGGATGATTACATAAAATAAGCTCTGTGAGCAACAAAAGTTTATGATTCTAACATGTATTGATAATATGAACACAAATTATCACAACTTTTAAAGCCTAAATACAACTGCTAGAAGTTGAAAGCTAAATGTAGGTTATAAACAAACTACATAACAGTCGCATGACCATTAAGCTTTCGACAACTCTTTCAGAAACCATTCTCCCTGAAAGTTTGAGTTAGAACAGTTTGCAAGAACGTGATTATGAACACAATGAGGCTGTAAAAGTGGACTGATGATGAGTTTTCCTGTTCGGCATCATGTCGTTTAATGTCCACAACAACCTCCATAGTCCAATTTAGTCACTTGTTGGCAGTTCAAGACAAGGAATAGCTTAATAATTCACAAGAGGGCATTCCTGATGTCGTAGAATAAAACGTGAATATATCTTGAGCTTGTGTTTTTACACTTGTCTCACACAAAGCTACTGTACGGCTTCAGAAGAGGTGGGATACAACATTTAAGTCGAAATTACAGTAAGTCAAATAAATTATGACAGAATTGGAATTTTTGTGTACAATAGAGTTAGAATATTAAGCCCCACCCACTTTTTCTGCTATAGGCCACAGCTTCTGGTAGCCCTCAGGAAAAAAGCTCTACGTCTCTTGGATGTTTGTAAACAAGTAATGAGGGAATAGGACATTACTGTCTACATGCTGGACTTTAAGAATTGTTTTTTGAGCTTGTGATTGAGTTAAGAAGTCTAAAACGTCACAAAGGAGGAAAGGATCGCAGTCTGGTGTGCTGACATGAAGAAAGTATCCAATCAGTGGCTTCATTAGGGGAACCGGAGAGCTTCATCATCATTAAAGTCTCCTTCAGCGCTCATCTTGCCTTCTGGATGGGATAATTCACCATGTGATTTCACTTACGGTGGATTACGCCTCACATCCAACTGGAAAGAAGATCCAGCAGAGGTCTGCCTGAGCCCTCATTTCTCTCATCTCGTCTTCTCGCTCTTCTTTGTGGGAGCCGCGAGATGAAAAGAGACTCTCCTCTATATTTTGCCCTCATTTCAAATTGCACCGTTTTCCGAACTGCAGATGTGGGCAGCTGACCGCAGCTACCCCCGGATCGGCCGCTCTCAACGAGGCAATGCAACAGGGAATGGAAAGAGAAAAAAAACAGTGAACCACTTCCTATCTCATACTGTATAAACAGGACGAGCTCTACACATAAAGAAGATGAAGAGAACAACCAGAACAATGTTGTTATAGTGAATCTCCTCCAACTGTAGTTTGAAATCAAGAATATTTGAAAGAAACTTTAAAGTTAAGTTTGATTGAAGGAAATAATGCTCAAAAGAAAACTTTTAAAAGGAAATGTGAACACGTAAAAGAAAGCTAGAAACAAGGTTTTTCCTTTTGAATGTTTTCATAGAAATTGTTTGAGAAAGAGGAAGTTTGAAAAAGTTGTTGTAAAAGAGCTTGAAAAGGAACGAAAGAAAGAAAGAAAGAAAGAAATTGACATTTCTAAAAAGAAAATGTGAAATTAAGATTGATGGATGAAAGGAAAAAGTCTGAAAAAAGTTAAAAAGAATGTTCAAAATTTGAAATTAAGAAAATTCTGGGAAAAAAGTTTGAAATTAAGTTTGAAAAAAAAAATCTAAAAGGAAAAGTTTTATAAGTTTGAAAAAGTTTGAACAAAGTTTGAAAGAAAGCTAGTTTGAAAAAGTTTCAAAGTTTCAAAATTCTTAAAGTTTAAATAGAAAATGTTCAAAAGAAAAATTTAAATGAATAACAGAAAATAAGAAAAAAGAAAACAATTGACATTTGAAAAAACTGACAGATTGAAAGGAAACCATTTGAAAAAGTTAAAAAGAATGTTTAAACGAGTATGAAATAAAGAAAATTCAAAAGAAAGTTTGAAATAAAGTTTGATAGAAAGAAAGAATGCCAAAAAAATGTAAAAGGTTTACAAGAAAGAAACATGTAAAAGGGTAAGAGAAAATCTAGTTTTTTTCCCTTTCAAACTTACTATAAGAAGTTTAAAAGAGAGAGTAGAGCCTGAAAGAAAGAAGGTTTGAAGAAAAGAATATTCAAAAGAAACTTTGAAAAAGAAATTGCAAAAGAAAATTTCCTGAAATGTGTGAAGGCAATTGCATCATTTTTCTCTTTCTGCTTAACTACTGTCCTCACACAGCAACAGTTTGAAGAAAAGATAGTTAAACTGTTAACATTTATATCTGGCTACCTGAATAGCAAAACAGCTAGTTTCACAGCAGAGACATCTGAAATAAACACTACCACCCCTTTCGGTAGTTTCGACACAGTAATGCAAGAAAGCACGTTAAGAATGTACAACAGGGCCTTATATTTATGTCCACAGAGTTTAAATCCCATCAGATTTCAAGCAACTAAGATTACACTACCACATGACTTGCGTACAGCATTAGACCTGGTCTGCTATCAGATGCCGGACGCTGGTCTGGCCCTGCTGGAGTTAAATTCAGAAAAGCACATCAAAGTCTTTCAGTGAATAGCAAAGTGAACATTTTGTTTTTGTAGAGTGACTGGGCCAAGCGTCCGCATTGAAGCTGCAGGGAAAATCTTCATTACGCTCATACAGCAGCAACAATGGAGCTCGTCTGCCGCTTCACACACAAGGTGCCTGACAGCAACTCAAAAGAGGAATGTCTCATTCAGGCCAGGGAACGGAGGCAGTCTGGAGAATGAGAGCTTTGACTCCACAATATCTCTCAGAGAGCTGAGAAACGCTGTCAAGAACACAACCTACACCGTAAAAAATGATTTTTCAAAAATAAATAAAACAAAGATTACTGGAGTACAATTTACATGAAAATAATATTAATTTACAAGAAAATGTTATTTCACACTTTCCACTTAAACTTACATTTCACATTTAATTTAATATGTTACTTGGCATTTATCCTTGTAATTGCTAAATGTAGAAGAATTGGTGGTTCTACACCATTTTTTTCTCAGTGTTGTTCACTTGTCAAATGTAAAAAAAAGAAGAAATTATAATTTGTCTATAGACAATAAAACCTGTTTTTGTACCATTAAACATGTTTGCATTGCGGTTCATTTTTATGACATTATTTAAGCACATTTACACCCTCAGTTACTATTACTTTAATGCAAATAAATAAATAGGGTGAATTCATGCACAGTAAATTGTGACACATTTTGCAGTTAAGATAACTGGGCAAAATGGCTTAATTATCTTGAAATAATCCTAAATTATAATAAAGTATTCATACATCATGGCAATTTTGCAGTTCTTTTTAAATTATGGCAATTTTATTTAAAAAAAAATTTGAATTTACAGAAATAATAATACAGAAAGTAATAAAATACTGAAGATTGAACAATATTTAAGAATTCTAAAATGATTATATTTGTATACATTTGTAGTATTAATATTATTAATGTAATTAATATTTATAATTCATTAATTATTATTATTGATTGATTAATATTATAATGGATGAATAGAATTCTTAATAATATTACTATTTACATATATGCTAAATGCAATTTTTAAATATTACAGAACTGTAATACAGAATGTAGTAAAAATACTGAATATTTTGATTCTAAAATAGTATTTTTTTATCCATTTTTATTGCTAATTAACAATCACTAAAAGTAAAATATTTCCTAAAATAATATATTACAATTAAAATGATTTAAATAATTACATATACATATATATTCAGATATATCTAAATCACATGAAAAGTATACTAGTTAATATATACCCCAAAATTTAAACAAAAACATAAATGTCACCAAAATAAAACAATTATATATGAAATATGATCAAAACAATGTTTTCGATCCACCACAGTACGTGTTTCTGTAAAAAGCATCGCATCACCCATTTTTGGGTCACCCTTGCCTGCGACTGAAGGCAGCACAGAAAAGCGGTTCCAAGACGTAGCTTGGGTTTCTCTCTCTGCTGGCCTGTTGCTGTCAGTCTGGGCGCCTGCTTTGGTTCACGGCTCCCTGGGCAGAGCGCGGAGCCATGCAGGAAAGACTTACTTTTTTACAGGAAATACCTCACCGATAGTCACCCCACTGGGACCGTAAGACGAACAAATGAAAAAAAAATAACAACAAGGATCGAGGAGAGGGGGATGAGATACAGGTCTGGAAATGCTTTCAGCAGAACAAGGCCCTGAATGGCTCTTTAATTAGAGTTATATGAGACGTTGTATAGCGCTGCCTTCCACACGATCAGCTCGCTTTTGCTTATTTCTCCAGTCGCTAAATTGGCTAGCAGTTGGCGCTGCATTCCCAAGCCCCTCGTGTCCCGTCGAATGGAAGAACGGTGGGATCCCACAAGCCACATAAAAGATCAATGGTAAGCGTCTCCGAGGTCGAGTCTAGAGGGTTACTGATATATCTGTACCGTGTAAAAATGCCCTTCGCTTAAAAGCTCCGCCGAGGTTTGTTGCATGAAGTGCGGTCGTCTGACTAAACTATGGAAAACGAAAGAAAAAAATCAGCTCACCCCAGCGTTTGCAGGTTTTCATTTCTCAAAATGAAAATCAATCTTAAAATATGAACAGACGCCAACGACAGGGGTGGTATCGCCAATCACAGCGAAGGCCAAACCCATGCTGGAATTGAAATATCACAGAAGGAAACCCAAGTCTAAATCACACTGTTTCTGTTGAATTTACTGAGCTTAAACAGAGGTGCGAGGTGATTTGAGAAAAAAAGCTCTTAAAGGTGAAGTGTGCCGTTTATTTCAATGTTTAAATATTTACTAATTCAGTATAATATACAAGTATAACATACAGACAATTTTTAGACAGCATTAGCAGGTTGATTCTTCTGAAAAGCATAAACACGCAAATGTGTCGTCAAAAATTATGACCTTTTATCTCGATGTTGAGTTTTAAATCTCAATTTTGAATTTTAATGTCATAATCATGATTTTATCTCAACTTCGAATTTTAATGTGAAGACTGACTGTTCGCAAAGAGCTTAACTGACAGGCGATCTGACCAATCATAACGCGGAATCCGCCATCTTGCCCGACAAACAAATCAGACAGAAGAGTAGATTAACTTTGGTGGACTTAAACTTGAAAAATGGTGTGTATTGACGTCTTTCCGCGGTTGAAATAAAATGCGTTCTGATGTTCATTCATGTTTATTTCATGCTTTAAGTAAGAAAAGACGATCGGTTCACATGCCGCTTGAAATGAGGCACTACAGTGATCTGTCACGACACATTAAAGAGCCACAAAACAGTATTTATGGTTTGAATTTCTTAAAAAATTACCAAATTTGAAAGCTGAAACCATGTTTCATACCAGAAGTAACCTGCTCTGTCTTGTCTGTTGGCGTGTTGTCGGTTTCCTCTTTGGTCCGCTATGTATTTCTCACTGCGTGAGAACATGATGTGTAGTGTGAGAGCGGCATGGCTTCTCAGACATAGCAACAGTAACTAAGGAGGGCAGGTTGTTGCGAAGGGTCAGTTGTGACTATCTCAATTTCAACGTTTTATCTCATAATTATGATGTAGTGTGTCGTAATTTCAAATGTCATAATTTTGTCTTTTTATCTCAATTTTGAATTTTAATGTCATAATTATGACTTATCTCAATTTCAAACTTATCTCATAATATGTTGTAGTGCGTCACAATTTCAACTTTTTCAATTGATATCTCAATTTTGAATTTTAATGTCATAATTCTGACTTTATCTTAATTTTGAATTTTGAAGTCATAATCATGACTTTCTCAATTCCAACCTTTTATCTCGTAATTATGATGTTGTGTGTCGTAATTTCAACTTTGTCATAATTTAGACTTTTCTTAAATTTGAATTTTTAAGTCACAGTTATGACATTTTATCTCAATTTTCGAATGTTAATGTCATATTCAAACTTTTATCTTATAATTGTTGTAGCGTCTCAATTTTGACTTTGTCACTGACTTTTGAACTAATTCAATTTCAAATTTTAAAGTTTTAAAGTCATAATTATGACTTCTCATTTTCAACCCTTCATCTCATCTTTACGATTTAGTGTCACAATTTCAACTGTCATAATTATACTTTTTATCTTAATTTTGAATTTCATAATTTCAACTTTTTTTTATTTTCAAAGCATAATTTTTCCCCCTTTGTGGCAGAAATGGGCTTCCACTGTATTACAAATCAATCTTAAACATTAAAACAATAATAAAACACAAAATGGACAAAGGTTACATACACAAAAAAATTTAACCACATCATTGCTTTGGCCAACAGAAATCATTTTCATCACATACTTTAACAACTTGCCCCAACCTGAAAATACTCTTATACTGAGAACACCTTTCAGGTAAAAATCTACAAATTCCAAACTATGAGTGCAATTTATGACAGTTTAAAAAACTAGGTGTTTGAAACCAACATACAAAACCACTACTAGAGAAAACAAGCATTTGCGTCATTGGACATTTGACACTCCATATCGTTACTGAGATAAAGTCCTTGTGTCATCTGCCCCACATGCACCTATTTATATACCTACATATTGCAACAACAATATTAATCTGGGGTAAATCTGGTGCTAATCGCCAAAAAAAAAAAAAATCCCCAAATAAATCTGCTGTTTGAAAGAATCATGGGAAAGTGGATCAATCAGACGTACTAACCTCAGTCCAACCCCCTAAACCTGTCAATCAGTAAAGTACAAATCCCTTCAGCTACAATCACTGTCTCACTCTGATGTACCATCACTGTAGAACATGCAGAAGCAGCCCTGTGTAACAAAATAAATCTCATCTGATTTAATCATTAAGAAGCTTGATTTTTTCCCCCTTTTTTGACATTTACTGCACTAAAGCCTCAGTACAACAGCATGTGTGGAAATGTCATGTGGATGATTACAGTTTCAGTTAGTCTCTGCAGTGCATTGCCTACAACCACAATCTATCTAGCCTTTAACCTTCAAGACTTTTTAAAGTTTTTTCACTATCAACCCAAATGTTTTCTGCAGTTTTGCAGCATATTTGGATTGCAATTTTGCATCTAAGCCTGCTCAACAACTCTAGCAGCTTCTCTCTTCAAATCTCAAGATGAATTAACAACCACAAACCATCATCATTCACTCTTTCCCTTCCTCTCATACCTCCTGCTTTCCCAGGATGCACTGGGGGAGGTTGCTGTCAGGAGACGGGTCTCCCCTGCACCGTGCAGCTCACCGCCCATACCACATGCCGCTGATCACACGTGTGCAGGACACACACATACGGGCCTCTCTGGCTGGAGTGCAGTGTGTGTGTATGAGTACAGCAGCTGATGACAAGAAACAAACTGCAGAAATGTGCTGAGAACGGATGAACACGACTTGGCATCACAGAGAAACCAAACATGGTGCCACTAGAAGCTGATGTGTCCATATTGCCAGCATCATTAGTCCTAGTTGGTTATTAATGGAGACACTAAAGGGATACAAACAGATTTTATCACTAATACTGAAGAACAAAACCAGTGGTATAACCAAGCGTGGTATAATCATCAGTACACTAGCAATCAAAAGCTTGGACATACTATATAAACTATAAACTATAAACTATATAAACTTTTTGATATGTATATAAGAGAGTTAGACAACAAAAAGCTCAAATATAAGAGAGTTTAATTTTGTGTAACATGTTGTGCTTACTACGTAATTCAATAATTGTAATGTTTTGATGACTGGGCGTTTGGAGAACAAGAGATCATTCACAGTGGTTTCTCTTTTGAAAAAAAAAAAACCCAACACAAGAAGAAAGCTTTGTAGATGCAGAGACGGAGAGAGAACAGGCCCGTGGTGTGTGTTTTCCCTCTGGCTGGTGAATATCGGCTCTATCCAGCATAAACACATGCCTTCATGGTTCATACATTTCCTGCTTCCCTCCACAGCCCAGCGCCGGGCCACACAAGCACAGGACACCACGGAGAAAAGACAAGAGTATGAGATACTGCACCTTTCTTGCTGTTTCATGCTGACCTCTCCGCATATACACACCCTTTGTGTCGTTTTCATACACAACGGTAGCACATGATAAGCATTAGCTCAGCACTGTGAAAACTGAGCCACTCCACTTCTAATAGAGCACAACAGTTAGTAAAAACTCCATTCGTTTTCTCCATAAGATTAACATTAAATGATACACCTTTAAAGACTGACCTGTTGTGACCACTGAGGTTGATGCTTTTTATGAACAATACGAATTTGAACTTATTTTTAAAATAGTTGTATTTAGCGGAGTTCGCGGTGAAAACCTACATTACCCATGATGCTGTACAGAAAACTCCACCAATCAGTGTTGCAGTAAGAGGTGTTTAGCTCCGCCCACTCCCATGAAGCACTGCGAATAATCGAGATGGTCTCCCTGCGCCCTCAAAATACTTCACACTTGTGCATATGTATGTTGCAATGAACTTAAAATACATTGCTTCTGTAGATACAACAACTTTTAATTAATAGTTTTAGATTTCTCCATTGTTTTAATTCGATTATTGTCATTCGCAATGCTTCATGGGATTGTAGTTCTTTCACTCACTAAAGCCGTTAAGTACACAGTCTTGTACCTTTGTCTATTTGTCTGATTTTCATTTACTTTTATGCTTTAAATGAAAGTTTGTAATGTTGTGATTCTCCTTGTAGCTGGTTGGCTTGGTTAATGGCTTGTGATGCTTTAACAAAGATTTTTTTTTAATATCCCTATGGAGAAAAATAAATAGGAAAAATACTTCCGGAACCAGTGCTGCTGAAAAAGCTGGCGGCACTAATTCAACAGCAACACTCAAAGCCTCGGTAACAGACCAATCACAATTCAGTATGCAAATGTTCCAATTACATCATCACTGTCAGTCTGATTTTAAGGAGCATTCTAAGAATTTCCAAACCTAAATTTTAAATTTTAAAGTATAAGGTAAAAGAGGGGTTTAAGCCTGACAAACACACACAGACAGTCCATTTCTATTGAGGTTCACAACACTCCTGCTCTAGCTCTCCCCGTGTTATCTGGAGTAGAAAAAGAGCCGAATATCACTGCATCTGAGACGGGCATGTGTATGTAGTTATTCCTGTCAGACTCTTCTGCCACATCTGTCCCGCACCTTTCAAACTTTCCATACTGGGAAAAGACCAGTCTGTTCTGTGTCTTTCAAATACAGTATATTGGTTTAATTATCTGCAAACTCTGTGTTTGTTGCTGTCAGGATGAGTTTTTACATCAAAGAACACAGTACTGCTATTCGGCAGTCATGCTGCACTACAGTTTCACAGCAAATCACACAGTTTAGATGAAGTGTGAGCTTGCAGTCAGATTGTAAAACAATAAAGATAGTATAATGAAATAATATAAAGACAATAAAAAGATAACATGTCTTCTGCATGGTGCTCAGTGCTGCACATAACAACAAACAAACAAACAGGCACTTCCTCAAAACGAATAATTAAAAATTTACTTCAATGTATATTAAGTAATTAAAAGCCACTTTAACAAAAAGGATAAAATATAGGGCCTGAAACTCTTTTGGATGCATTGAGACAAGTAATAAAAAAGAGAAAAATATTTATTTGACACATTCATATTTTATCAAAATAAAAATCTAATAGAAAACAATTAAAATAATTTTTAAGAATTAAAATATTTAAAACCACAACACAAAAAGACCTCTGAGGGGTACAGCAGGTTTAAAAAAAAAACACACAATTTTAAGGTGGGATACAGACATTTAACTTTTTTTTACAGATAAAATCTTTGTTTAAAATATTAATTCAAATTAGCCAAAATCAATAGTTAAACATTTAAATCATTATTAATAATAAAAAATAAAATTAAACCAATTTTTTTTAACCACATCAAATTAAGGTTAATTTTTTGCACTTTTGTTTTGAAAGTGTAGATTAATTTTATGTTAGATAACAGTTTATATCTAAAGGCTATATATTACACAACTTTTAAAATCTGAACAGTCAACTCTGACCACCAAAAATCTGCAAACTGGCTCTGACTTTAGGCAACTAGCATCAGCTCGTCCAGACTAAAAATTGGGCCAATAATCTGTGTGACGGCAGAATAGGGGTGAAATTACATTTTTGTATTTCACTTGTTATTGTTTGCTCTTTACTTGATACAGTTAGAAGCTTAAGAACTCTCACATAAGACTCTACTGTTAATTTAATATTAATAATAGTTTATCTAACATCTAATAGTAATCACACCACAATAATGCCATCCCCCTAGAGTCCCTAAAGGATTTTTTTAAAACATGGGAATTTAGTACCATATTCATGGGTCGTGTCGTTTAAGCAACCAGAATCTAAAACTCCTTACAATTCCCATTCCCACTCATCTAGCCTCCTCATCTAGTGCTCTTCAACATCTTGATTCGACTCTGTCTTCATCTCCTGCTGTCTCTTATCTATCTTTCTTCTAAAATCTCCCTCTCCATCAACTCTCCTTTTCTCCCTGGCATCACAAGTTGACCAGCGCAGAGCAGGGCGTCTGCTTTTCATTCACTCTTAATGGCTTAAGTGAAGTCATTCTTTGGAGAGCACACTAAATGACCTTGTTGTTCTCCCTCCCGCTCTCTCTCTCTCTCTCTCTTCTGTGTCACATTGTTTTGGGCTTCCCTCGTCTTTAACCGCAAGTACGGCTGTGGAAAATTCAAACTGCGGTCTCAATCCAGTAAAGCGGAGAAGACACACACACACATGCTGCCATTCTGCGTAAATACAGCTCACATGTGCGCGGGGGCCATTCCTGTGTATATAGCCTCTGTCAAAGAGGAAAATAAAACATGACATATATATATATATACCCTGACTAACACGAACGGAGAAGCCATGAGTTCTCATCCAGGCCACCAGGGGGCGTCGTGTGCCTGAAGAGAGAGTGGAGAAATTCCCCTCTGGGACGGACAAGAAAAATGGAGACGTTATTTAATAATAACTGCTGAATGTTTATGTATCCATAATGGTTTCATGCTTGTTATGGAACATCACCGCTAAGTTCCACCATATGGTGCTTAATTGAAATGTAACGTAAAACGCACAACAACTAAACGTTCAGTTCCAAGTAACTCATTTCTGGCCCTGAAAGCTACAAACACTCTTTCATCTAATTGCCTAGACTTGTTTGTGCAACCGCACTAATTTAATTTACCATTCTGCCATCGTTTACATGTGATTTCTACTTAGGGTTTGGCGGTATGACCAAAATCTTCTATAATAGTACGAGTAACGATATAATTGGGAAATTAATTATAAAACAAGGATTTCAAAACGCAAAACAAAAACAGCTTCTCATTATGAAACACTTAAGATTAAAAATAAAAGACAAAACAGTTAAACTAATATTATGAAACATATTGCTTCTTTAAATAACTTCAAATTTTGATTATATGGGTTCTTTGACTGATATGTGTACCTGTGATCATGTATGAACAGAATTAATACAGAAAAATGTGACATTGTTAACCAATAATAAATCAAATAAAGGCATGTTTACACTAAGGACAATTACTATAACCATAACAATATGATATAGTTTTAAAAATCGTTCTAAATTCGAAAGAATAGCAGGATCCACTCCACAACTATAACGATAATTCGAATCACTTTCAGAGTGACTATTTACAGATGGTGAACGATAAAAACTTTGACAGCCAATCAGAATCCACAATGCTTTGAAGAGCTTGAGCATTTAAATTGGTACACGACAAAACGTGCGATTTTAATACACAGAATATTATCGTGCATTGGTGTAGATGCTAATATATTGTTATGTCACAGAATTTGACAAATTTGGGATGAATAAACCAAAAGTAGAAAGAATCAAAATGCAGTATAGACTAGTGTCTGAAAAAAGACTATTGTATGAATGTAAATATGAATCGTGCTCTGCGTGTCTCTGTGTGAATGAATGGCGCAGATGCGTTTTTTTCTTTACTACATACTGAAACGCGTGTGAAATAAATAAAATAATAATAAATTTTTTATCAAATCAATTAATTAGAGATGCTTTTGATTATTAATGATCACTGATGATTTAATGAAACCAAACAGAATTTGGGAAGTAATAAAACGGGTTTTTACAGGGCCTTTAACTACTTCAAACTCAAAACTTCAAGCTTTTAAAACTGTTTCAAAATTAAAACTACTTCAAACTTACAAACTTCAAGCTTTTTCGACTACCATCTGACATATTTTTGTTACGCCTCCTATAATTTTACATTCATTCTAGTCTGTTCAGTGTGATACAGAAACTTACAGATGGGCGAATGAGTGACCGGTCTCATTAGAGAATGATTAGAGCAAAATCTGTTTACAGTCGTAAATGTGTGCATGTGGAGGGATTGGGGATAACAGCCCTGTGACGAGGAACATGACTGCCACATTAAACTCGCAATCTGAGAGGTTAGTACTGGGCCACAGCCGAAACACTGCATGGCTTTTATTAAAATCATTACTATCCAGCCATTGTTTTGATTATAGATAAACCAAATACATTGAGGGCATAAACAAAGAATTCATCTCAGCAGCGTAATAAAATATACTGCTGTCCTGAAAGTGGAGCTGCGCCGTTAACACGCCGCGGCTGTGTTCACGCATCCAGCTCCTTCTACCAATAGGATAAAAAATGTAGAAACTTTATAAAGTCATTTTTTTCAACATATTTTTGGGCTTTTTATGTCTTTACTCTGATAGGACAGCAGAGAATTGACAGCATAAGGAGGTTGATTCATTTCAGATGAACTTCGACATTTTTGCAACAGTCACCAAAATTTTGCATAAAATGTATGTTTAAAAACATTTAAAAAAATAGAATGAATAGATAAATAAATACATAAATGTATAAATAAAATAAAATACAAAACTTTTACATATTTTATTATAATAATTTAAAATAATAACTCAAAATAATAAAATAATAATAAAATATAATAAATTTTAATAAATTAATATAATAATAATAAATGAATTAAAAATACTGATTTTTTCATAAAATTAAATAAAATTAAAAATAAATAAACATGAACATTCCATATATTATGAAAAAATAAGGTACAATGAAATGAAAGAATGAATGAATGAATACATTACAATATTTATATAAAAATTTAATATTTCATAAATTAATTTGTTTTA
>NW_015544163.1:2355090-2365613 GCF_001515605.1 Sinocyclocheilus anshuiensis
TGTTTTATAAATATTTAAATACATTTAAAGACAAATATTTTATAAAACTTTTACATTTTATAAAAATGTTATTACAAATGTAAAAAATAAATATATAAAGTAAACATTTACTGTGTAAACATTTTTATGTAAACAAACTTTGCTAACATATTAATATGCAAATATAATACAAAAAAGTGTGTTTGTGTGTGTGTATATATGAATGAAATTAAAAAAGGTTAAATAAAATAAAATGAATAAAAATGTAGCAAAAAACAAACATAAAAAAAAAAAAGTATAAATATTAAATATTTATTTTTAGATATTTTATAAAAAATATAATAAATAAATAAAACAAAATATGAAATAAGGGTCCAGTTATGAAATAAAAAAAGTATTTTGCATGCTTTTAATTGTTGACTAACGTCGAAAGGGTCAAGACCAGAAGTGGGATGCAAAACTTTTGGCAAATTTTATGTTAGACAACAGTTTATTTAATATATCTAGCTCTCAACAACAAAAAAATGTTTTACAAAACATAATGAGACACCAAAGTGAACCCTATTCATTGAAAGTGCCATGTGCGTTCGCCGAAGAGGTGTACGGGATCAAACCCATGCAGACGAAACGAGTGAGAACGAAAAGAGGATGGTGTGGGGGGGAGCGTATGAGAAAGACAGACGGGACGTGGAGAGCAAGCGAGAGAGGCAGACACGTGAGGGGGTTAAAAGTAACAGAGGGTTTATTGTTTACGATTCTTTGGGGAGGGGAGCATGGAGACACTGTGAACACTAGCCTGGCACAGTGCGCAGGGCTCCGGCCAAACTGGGCCGCGATCCAGCCTCTACCCTGCAGACAGACTGAGAGTCGGAGCTCACGCACAAACACACACAGCGACAGACACGCTCAAACATACAGCGCTTTACCTCGCACTGCTAACGCTAGCGCTGCGGCTAACAGTTGTTTAAATCAAACATTTGTGTTTTTAAACCGCTCAGAAACCTGACAAGACAAGAAACCAAAACAAAGACGGCAACTTCAGCCACATGAGCGTCGATGAGAAAGCTAAGCTAACGGCTACGTTTCGTAAGGCCTGGAAATGCAAGCATTTGCTTCATATTTTTCTCCCTTCCTCACTTTCTCTCTCTTTCTTTCTGTGACAGATTTTAACCAAATAGCAGCAAACAAGCAATTATTTCTGGCAGCCCGAGTCCATGGTTCCTTTCCAAGAAAGAGCAGAGGGAGTGGGGGTGGATGAAGTCACTCTGACAGATGGGATTTAAATCAATATTACATTATATGTCCTTATTTATTAAAAAAGAAACAGGAAACCCAAACGAAAAGGGCCCAGAAGAGCAATGTGCTGCTTCTCGTTGATGGAATCATTGCTTTAATACATTTTTTTCACCATTCTATATCACTTTCTTCATTTCCTGTCACCCTACACACACACACACACATCTTGTCTTTATACACTGTGAACTTTGGTGTATAAAATAATGGGGTGAAAAAAGACTTAACAGAAACCATCTGGAATGGAGCTTAAGACTGAAAAGCCTCCAAAATTCCATTGTCAGAGAGGAAGAGGAAGACGAGGATGAAGATCGCTTTACAAAAACAGCTGCAAATGCACAGTTACTGCAGGTTGGCCGATGGATATGGCACGGACACTTCAACCCTGTTGAAACGTAATAATTTGCATGAGGTGGCCAAAACGGAAGAAACTGTAGGAAAATTATGACCCAAATACCTTTTCATACAATAATTTCATATGTGGTTTGACATATCCTGTCACCACAACTGTGAACTATACATGTTTAAATACAGTTTTAAACTCTAAAAAATATAGGTTTTTCCAACAATAAACTTGAAAATAAATACATCTAAAAATATTTAAAAAATAAATGTTTAATAACATAAATGTTTAAACATTTACATATTTTATAGAAATGCTGTTTAATGTTAAAACACATTGTGATAAGAAAAAGTAATAAATAAAAAATATAGTTTTATAAAACTTTTTACATACTTTTTTTTTTACAAACAAAATGTTTAACAGAATATATAAACATAATCTGAATATTTTTATAAACCATTTTATTTTTTACATTTTATGAAAATGTTATTTAATGTTTAGAAATATTGTAATAAGAAAAAATATAACGAATAAAAATATTTTTATAAAACATTTTTAGATTTTCTATAAAAATGTTAATGTTTAACAGAATATATAAACAAAATTTGAATTTTTTTAAATTAAAAATTATTGAATGATAAAAATAAATGAAATACATTTGAAAATAAATATAAAATAAATAATTTAAAACTATTAAATTTATAAAAAAATTTGTTTAAAAGTATCTAAAAATATTTTATAAAACATTTTATTTTTACATATTTTCATAAAAATGCCATTTAATGTAAAAAAATATTTACAAATATTTAAAATAAAATAAAATGATCTTGATTTTAACAGTTGGACACAGTTGAAAGGGTCAAGACCTCTAATGTGGGTCTGATATTTGATGCATTTAAAGCTAGCAACATCTCATGCTTGGCTAATATTATGTTAGATAACATATCGAGCTGTAAAATACCATTGATTTTGCCATGTCATACAAATTATTACAAGAGAATGTGACACTGTAGTTCATCTCATGACTTGTATAGACATGAAGGGTGATTCTCAATTCAAGAACCTTCAAGACATGAAAACCTGTCTATGCTGTGCATTTCACACCTACATAAATGGGTCAGTGGTGTAGTCCTAAAGAAAAAAGTGGTTTACTATTACCCAGTAATATTACCCTATTACCCCCCCCCAAATAATAAAGTTTCATTTATATAGTCATTTATTAATATTAATGCAGTGCACTCTAAGACAGATAGTAGTCTACTGCATGACTTCCAGGTTGTCCCAGGTCTGTTGACCACATTACAGTTCTATATATAATTTCAAGTTGCTTTGAAATTGTATTCAGTGTGAAAAATGTTTTACAGATAAATCTGAATTTAATGTTTTATTTTATGCATAAGCATACGGCGTATACTTGCGTATGGCCCCGACTACACCACTGAAATGGGTAAAAGAGACATCAGCAGGCAAAGATCCAGCAGTGCTTGAGGTTCTCGCTGAACACATCAGCCGTGTGTGAAGCATGATGGGAAATCATGCGTGTGAAGTCACTGTTATGTGGCACCGCGAATCCGCATTGCTATGTTGTGTGTTTGGCCCTCTCGAGTTTGTGCTGGCATCCGACCAGAAAACGGCGTTAGCAGGCCCCGGTTTCTATGGAGACTGATGCAAATGGCACAAAGAGGCTAAGCAGCCAATAGCATGTACTCCCTTTTCAAGTGGTACCTAGCTGATCCTGTCCTGTTTATCAGTAACACACAGGGTCCTCAAGTGGGGTGTGGGCTTCAAGACGCTAAGCCTCTTTAGAGGCAACATGATGAATCAAAACTGACCTCGTTTGCTTTGATCCAAGCTCCTGGTCTAATGCATGCTTGTCCAAAGAAAACAACCTTTGTCTTTATCATTTTTCAGCGAATGTGTTAACTTGCTCCGCCTCTTAAACAACTTTCCTATTCCGATGATGTCACCAAGGCCGCTTATGTTTCATGGGTCATTCACTCGTTTTTCTGCAGCTCAAACAGTAGAACATGGCGCTAACAATGCCAAGGTTATGGGTTCGGTTTCCAGAGAAAGTGAAAACTGATAAAACGGGCTTTCGCACCACGTAGTTCTAAGAACTAGCTAGCAGGGTGGTTCCTAGAGAACCTATTTCTCCATTGGGCCGTTTTCTTGGTCGCATTCGCACCAGCAGCAGGAACTCTGAAGCGACCGACAGCAATGTCTTTATTCGCGGCATTTACAAACATCAGCAACTGGTGATTGGAGAATTTCGTGATCGGAGCTGTTTTTGTTGTGTGTCGTGGGTCTCATAATAACAGAGATGGAATGTAAACGCACAATTTCCGCAATAAAAAAAAAAAAAAAAAAAAGAAGAAGAGTACGAAAATCTGACTAAACCTCCTATGACAACTAGCGGTGTTGCATATCATCGAGGCTGCGAAAAGAACACGACACTGCAGACTTCAGGTAAACGCCATTGTCGCTGTTTTCCATGTTCGTGGAGTAGGCCTAAATATTTTTACATGGCTTTTTAAAAATGGTGTTTCATATGCGTTTGGCCAATTAGCGTACACTACATCACTGGTAGTTCCTATAGAACTGTTTTAGACCCTACTCTGAAGTAGAAGCTAATTTAGTTCCCCCAAACTGAGTTCCTAGACTAAAACCGTTCCCAGTTCATGTGGTGCGAACACACCAAAAAGCGGGAACTTTCGCCAATAGTTCTAGGAATTATCAAAAGGTTCCTCTGGTACGAAAGCACCTAATGTACACCTTAAATGCAATTGAAGTCACTTCAGATAAAAGCATCTTCCAAATGCATAAATATACTGTTTCACTCAAGAACACATCACATTGTGGATTTAAAATGGGAAGCAAATGCTATTTCAATGACTTTAAGAGATCAAACAAACTGACCTACAGAAGTGTCACATGCTGGTAGAATTTTACACGCTTAAAAATGAAGGTTCTTTTTTGACATAGGCCACATTCACACAGAAGCAGAATACGGCTGTCAGTCCTGTATTTGAGTCCTTAATACGGTTATGTTCACACACAGTTCGGTTATTTACGGGTGTGACAACCGCATTCTGTAACCGAACTCACACCTGTAAATTTTCAGGATTCACAACCGCATTCTCGGAACACACGCGCTGTGTGAACGGAACAGGACTGGACAACTAGTTGTCTGTCACATCATACAGTGCGAGTGAGAGCAGCTCTGCCGCACAAACGCACGTCTACCGTGTGTTACGTGTTTTCACGTGTGTTTTCGGTAACTTACAGTGACGGTGAAATGAGCTGCGTGTCTGTCGCCTGAAATTTTTAGATCCCGTCAGTTTTCCACCGGAGCCGCTCCCGTCAGTTTTGTAAAAGCTGCTGTCGGTTAATGAAGATTTGACTAAAGAACTCGTGGCTCGATTGGACTCTTGTCGTGTCAGAAAGTGATAAGACATTCAGTTTATGGACGTCGCCATCTTTGATTTTACTTTGGTCACTGTCGCTATGGTTATTGTTAAGGTTGCACGTTCATACAGACAGTATTCTAAACACAACTGTAAGCTGCTGTGTGAACGGGACATTTCGAGACTCACACCTGTAAAGAAAATGCGGTTGTCAATCCCAAAAATTGACAGTGTGAACGTAGCCATTGATGATTCCATGAAGAATCTTTAACATCCATGGAATCTTTCCATTCCACAAAAGGTTCTTTATAGTAGGAAGAAGGTTCTTTAAAGTTTTTTCACGAGTTCACACTTACATATAATAAACAGAGTAAAGATTATGCGTATTTGGCGTGCTGTCCGAGGGGAGGGCTACCCCCCCTACAGGTTAGTACAGAAATAGTTCGGAGAAGGGGTGGCGGAAGGATTCTGGAAAAACTGTCAAGGAACAGAGGTAAGTCTCCTGTGTATATATACACAACTCTTATCGTGTTAATTGGGTTGATTACTGATTGTGCACCTCTCGTGTTAATTAGGTTAATTATCTGAACGTGCTCCTCCCGAACTTTGTTAATAAAACATCATTAAAATGTTCTTCACACTAAGAAAAAAATGGTTCTTTTAATTAAGAACTGTTAAATTGTTTAATTAAATAACCGTTTAATAACCGTTAACCGTTTAATTAAAACTGTTAAAACTGTCAAACTCTGTAGATTCTTCTGATCTGAGACCATAAATGGGACACATCGCAACTGACAAAGAATTTTTAACAAAAAAAAGTGAGACTTCAATAATGCAGAAGCAGATTCTGACTGTTCACACTCGATTCAGTGGATGAGACAATTTCACATGACCAAACTTAGACGCAATCACATCTTATCTGACAAAACCTGGACTGAAGATGTACATATTGGGCTTTGGCTGGCCACTTATGCAACTCTGGATGTGACATTGAACTTTTCAGAAGAAGCACTTGTAGTAAGTGAAACCGATATTCTGGCATGTTTGGTTGCACTTTGGCATCTGCAGCCTCTGTCATTATTAGAATGACCTTAATAATATGGGCCTTGTTGCACACTGATCTATTATTGTGGTCAGATTTAACCGCCCCTAAGGCTGCAAGTCCACCAAAGCGTTTTTTTTTTTGCCAGCTGAAAACGCCAGGCGCTCTGCTGAAAACGCCCAGCTGTGAGCGCTTTTTTCCATTGAGACGCTGTCGTTGCTATGATACGGAATATCTGCTGAAGTAATGGCAAACGCATAGCGAATGAAATGTTTCTCCAAGCATTATTTTTTATAACAATATTATGGTAGTCCGGCAATTCAAACTGTTAAAGACATAAATACTTGGAGACAAGCAATATTAACTTATCCATTGTTGTTCAGTCGTTGTACAAGCAGGGTGGTCGGTATTAGTCCCGCCCCTCCTCCACTCTGATTGGTTGGCTGACTAGAAAGTGACAGTGATGAGCGTTCTCATTCTTCAACATACTTCAACTCTCGGCGCCGAGAAAAAAACGCCTGAAAGCTCATCGCGAAAAAGACGCTCATGGCTCGGCATGCTCCTGGCGTTTTAAAAAACGCGGCGCTCCCATTGAGAACAACTGAAAAAATACGCTAGCCGTGGGGAAACACGCTTTGGTGGACACGCAGCCTAACCGTCACATTCTGCATGTTGTTCAAACACCCTCTGCCTATATGTGCCTAGCAGTTCAATGGAAACATACAGTGCATGCTCTGTTCCAAAACCTAGGGAGCTGACTCCTTAGGCCCCGATCACACAGCACGCATTTTTTGCAGTGAGAGGTGCCTTTTTTTAATTGTTTTCGGTTGGCAGTGAGCGTTCTGCGCGCTGTTTATGCGCCCTATGTGCCTAGCGTTTTCGCCGCCTGCTGCACCTCACGTTTTTGCAGAAGTGCTCTGAGCGCCTGAAGTTGAAAAAAAAAAAGCAACTGAGCAGAAAAACACCCGACATCATTTGCGTTTTTTCCCATTGTCCAATTGAATGAACGCAGAGGCGGGCCTTCCGTTGTGATGACGAAAGTTATACCATTGCTTAGAAAGTCCGGAGACTGCAATGATGGAGGAGAAACTTTTGGTGTCTGTCGCGGGTTACTCGGAGCTGTATTTTTTAAGGTTTCTGCTAATATGACAGTTTACTTAACAGCAAAACCCCCTTAGGCCCAGATCACACAGAACACGTTTTTTGCAGTGAGAGGTGCCTTTTTTTAATTGTTTTGGGTTGGCAGTGAGCGTTCTGCGCGCTGTTTATGCGCCTCGCGTTTTTGCAGGAGCACTCTGAGCGCCTGAAGTTGAAAAAAAGCAACTTTGAGCAGAAAAAGCGCCCGACGTCATTTGCGTTTTTTCCATTGACCAATCGAATGAACGGAGAGGCCCGCGCCTTCCGTTGTGATGACGAAAGTTTACCGTTGCTTAGAAAGTCCGGAGACTGCTATGTTGGAGGAGAAACTTTTGGTGTCTGTCGCGGGTTACCCGGAGCAGTATTTTTTAGGATTTCTGTTAATATGACAGTTTACTTAACAGCAAAAACCAAAGATTTTAGAGCGCTCGCACTATAATCCTTTGATTAGACTGAAAGGATAGCTGATTTGGTGGTTGCCTAGCAACATAAAAAAAAAAACGCAGCGAACTGCTCTTTTTTAAAAGTCACCAGTCGCCTCGCGTTTTCAGACCTAAAAAACACGTTCGGTGTGATCGGGGCCTTAGGCAGCATTTCAATGCATCATGAGACTAGATACCTTTTTCAGGCCGGCAAATCACATGTATACTTTAAATACACAGGAAAGCCAGAATTGTTGATTAAAGCAAAAAGTAGTTAAAATAACTATAAACTGACTATTGTACCTGAAATTAATATGTTATATGTATATTTATGCTGATTAAAGAATTGTGTAAATAAATAAATAAAAAATAACCCACAAAATAAAATGAAAATAAACAAATTCCATCAAATAACATAAAAATTACCTCTCCCAAAAAATGTAATTTAAAAAAATCAATAAAAAACTAATAGTGTAAAAAAATGAATGAATTATTTAATTAATTAAAATAAAAATATTAATGAATAAAAAGACAATTTTATCTCAAATTAAAATGGGATCTGTATATTTATACTTATTAAATGATTTTGACAGTCCTTTTGTCATCTGTAATGAATTGAATAAATAAATACATTAATTAATTAATTCCATCAAATAATATGAAAATTAAAATGTATCAAAAAATTAAAAAAAAATTTAAAAATTCCAACAAGAAGGTACATTTATGCTTATTAACTAATTGAATTGTTCCTTTTGAACATCTGTATTTCATTCCAAATCAGACACTTGAAGTTTGGTTTCATTTAGCACTCTGCCCTTAAAAAGCAGGTGTCTATGTAGGCAGCAAGTCAGTTCACTATGTTTGGAACAGAGCTATAAAGTTTGATTAAGGAAGAAAAACATTTGTGTACAGGGATATTTTTAGTATTTGCATAAATTAAAGGTGGTCAAAGGAAGAGAATGAGGCCCAATAGGGCTAGGAGTGCAGCACTCATCTGTTCTCAATGGGATTCAAGCTTGAATACGTTAACAGATATGCATATACAGTATGAAGTAACAGAAGTAGATGTGTTTTCTTACCTGTGGTTGAGATGTGTCGAGTGAAGCCGCAGCACATGAAATGAGAAAAAGAAAAAAAAAACAGATAAGTCAGGGTCACTATACCTCTTAAGGATGCAGAGATCTGGATGGCAGCGTGAAGAGTGTGAAACTGCTTGAGTATATTGAAGTGTGATAGAGTTTGTGTGCCGCTGGGAGTCTGTTTGCAAGCGAAAAATCCTAATTGGAGTCTTTTGTCTTTCCGTCCATCTGTAGCTTATCAGTACGAGGGACTTCGAAACTGGAAGTGCTTTCATTAGAATTACAAGGCTTTTGCTTCGCATGCCGAGTGCTGAGAGGCTTACACGACCTCACACTGTTTTACACACATGGACACACAAACACACTTACACCTTACACACACGTTCTTAGAGCAGCTCGCAGCACAGCATTCTGCTCAACAGAAAGTACAATGATTGCACATGTTGCAATTTCAATTTCAAGCATAAACACTCCAACACACACTCTTATTTCTTGCAAACGCAAAAATGAGCCTAAGGACTAATAGCTTTAGCGATAACTATAACTAGTGTCCACACCAATGGATGATAACGTTGTTTATTCTAAAGGCATGTCACCCTAAATGAGACACAATAGGGGTGTGTGTGTGTGTGTGTATGTGTGTGTGTGTGTGTGTGTGTCTGTGTGTGTGTGTGTGTGTGTGTGTGTGTGTATTCTCTACTTCAATATTGTAGTCTCCTTCACGTCATTAACACCTTAAATACTGCCTACGTTTGTATTATACGGAACCCTCTCGAACGCAAATCGATTGTACGTCTAGAGGCCCGCTTTCGAATGAGACCACTGCCGCGTCGATAGCCCCCGGGGTTCGAAAGTTACGGGTGGTTAAATTCGCGGTCTGGCGCCGACCGATCTGGCGATCCCGGGGGGCTACCGACGCGTGGAGGGTGGCGTTCGATAGGGCTCCTCGAGCTGAAGGGATCCCCCGAATTTGGTGCGGATAAAATACAATTTAGAATAATACATTTCATACAATATAATAAATGTCAAAATGAATGTAAAAAATAAATGAATAATTCAAAAATAATGTTCCATACTTAGGGCTGGGACGATAAATCGATGCAGAATCGATTCGTGGATTTTCAGAATGCATCGCGATTCCTCTGAAATCGATTCTGAGATTTTAACAGCAGATGGCGCTCTAATCTAGTTTTTATCCGCACACTCGAATGCTCATGAAGAAGAGTGCTAAAGAGCGCATTGTGCGTTCGGCTGTGTCATGCAATTTCACCTCGGCTCAGAATGCTTTAATGACACGAGATTAATGTAAACAGCCCACTGTGAACACCTTTGTAATTCGCTTCAACTTTTTCGAATTTTATGAATGATTATTTTAGGTTCAAGTGTGTGTAAGGATTTGGAAACAAGCAGAGTACGGCTGTTTCTAAAGCATGCAGTGCCATCTGCTGTTCAAAAGTAAGCTCCGAATCGATTCAAGAAAGAAGCGCGATGCATTCGGAAAATCTCAGAATCGATGCTGAATCATTTCTCGATTCACGATGCATCGATTTATTTTTCCAGCCCTAAATACTATTATAAATAACTAAATAAATAAAAGCAACCCAAAAATAAAATTAAAAAAATACATCTAATAATATATAATATCATTTAAAATAAATTCCATACAATAATATAATATAATATGGCAATTCCAAAAACAATGTAAACAAATTATAAAAATAAATGTACAAATAAAAATTAAATACTATTAAAAATTGTAAAAAAACAAAAACAAAAGTAAAGAAAGTAGAAAGAAAAAAAAAAAAGTAAAAAAAAATAAGTATA
>NW_015544163.1:2365642-2372423 GCF_001515605.1 Sinocyclocheilus anshuiensis
AAAAAAAAAAGTAGAAATAAATAAGTATATATAATATTATATAAATCCAAAATAAATAAATATATACATTCAAAAACAGATATATTCCATAAATTCTATAAATAAATAATATTAATATTAATAAAGAATCCGCTGAGGTAGTAGCCTTGCCCCTAACTGAAGCCACTGTTAAGCCAGCAGCTGACCATTCAAACAAACAGAGCAATGTTTTGAGAGCACCACAGAGCCACAGTGTTTACGCTCCTCAGGAAGTCAACCTTACAGTTGTCTCTGGGACAGAAGAAAGTGTTTTCATCCAAAAATGTGCATGCATCACCTTTCAATAAATGTCTGGTGTAAGATGAAGTTTTATTGCATGTGTTTGTGTTTCCAGTGTAAATCCTGGCAGCTTCAGTAATCCTTTACAAACAGAAACATGTTGCCATACGATTTCACTTAGATGATTTTCTCTGAAAAATGAACACAGCTACGTTCTAAAACCTAGCGAGCTGCAAACGTAGGCAGTATTTAAGGTGTTAATGACGTGAAGGAGACTACAATATTGAAGTAGAGAATATTTGACCAAATATTTGCATGTTGTCTATTTTTATGCTCATTAGAGTATCAGAATCAGATTGTGACTCATTTTTAAACACATAACAGCCATTTGAGGTTTCACAATAGAAGCATGTGAAAGCTGTTTTCATCAGAGCTAGCTCCCCTCGGGTCGGGTGAAAGGGTCTGGAAGTGATCTAGTGTTGAGGAGCGAGTGAAAGAGAGAAGCAGAGATGAGGGCAGAAGAGGACAAAGGGAGGGGGGCAGATTGTATTAACCTCCGACCCCGACACACTTCACACTAACCACTTCAAACCCCGTCCACCAGTCAGAGACCACAGGATGAGACAACATCTGTGAGCAGCTGCTGACCGCATCTGAGTCAGCAGGTACACTGGTATGGCTGAATACTGCCATACCAATATTTCACAATAATATCAAATATGCATGCAATCATAACAATAAATTAATCATTTTATGACACCCCGACTTTTGTGTAACATAACTATTCTATTTAAAAATAAAATATATGCTATAATAATTATAATAATGTATACAGTACATAAAGTCTAACACATATATTGTATATATATTTTAACAGAGATGCATTTACAATTATTTGTAAAATGCATTAATAAAAGTAAAATAAAAAAAAGACTATAATGCAGATTTACAATAAACTCATTATTTTATTTAATTCAATTAAAAAAAATGTGTGTTATAAGGCTGAAATGTGGAATTATCTGGTAAAGGTGTGGTTGCAATTATTTCTTTAAAAAAGAAAATAATATACTAAATAGTATAATAAAAGAAAATAAATAATAAAAGAAAATATAGTGTATTATAAGGCTACATTATAGTCCTTAAAGGTGTAACTACACGGTAAAGTTGCGATTATAAAGTAATTATTTATTTTAAAAAATAATCATACAAAATAAAATAAAATAAAATAGTTATTTTTTTACAAATAATTGTAACCAGACCTTTACCAGGTGGTTCCACTTTTAATGACTATAATGCAGCCTTACAATAAACTATTTATTATTTTATTTTTATTTTATTAATTTTTTTATTATACTAATATTTAATATTTTTAATAATGTATACATTTGTAATAATTTAAAATAAATAAAATAAAAATATAGTGTATTGTAAGGCTACATTATAGTCCTTAAAGGTGTAACTACACGGTAAAGTTGCGATTATAAAGTAATTATTTATTGTTTAAAAATCATACAAAATAAAATAAAATAAATGACAGAAAGTGGTGGAGTGAAAGAAAGTGCAAAAATGTGATCCCTCAGGGGACAAAAATTCACTTCCTGTCCAGATGCACTGCATAGTTCCTGTCATATGATCCTGCTCTTCCTCTTCCTTATAAACACGCCTGCCAATCACAAACTACACACAACACTCTCACATACATTTAAACACAATAAATCCCAAACATATGTGTGCAGACACAAGAAATCATGAGTGTGGACATACAAGGAGCTCAACAGACCTTCACGTAAACACACCGAAGCCAACCAATCTCCTCCCGACACACATATACACACACACTGTAATCCTGACAGTCACCCGGAGCAGATCCAGGAGAAGCTGGACGTGCTGAGAGTTACCTTGGCTACGCTGAGACACAGCAACGGCATGAATGTGCTTTCCTAACTGACACTGTCCCATCCTGACCCTGAGCACATGTAAACACATATCAAAGACACAGAGGAAACGGCAGATAAGAAAAACGTGTTTCTGCCGCTAGAACGAGGAAAGTGAATTAAAGGCAAAAGAAAATGAGAAAAGGGAGACAGACGATCTGAAATGAGAAAGAGGAGATGGGCGAAGGCTGTTTACTGGAGTCATAAAGCACTCTTATATCTGCTGATGAGGAACTACTGTAAACACCACAGCAGAGTCAAAACTCACTGCATCCACATTAAACCTCTGCACAATAATAACACCCCAACTTCAGCGGATTTTAACTGATCCACACCAGTTAGTGAATGATTTGCTCTTTTAAACAGGTACAGTGATGATTTCAAGGTTATTATAATTGAAAATGTAGTTTATAATTAAACTCCATATCAATTTGATATAAAATAAGTTACTTTTGTATTTAATGAACTTTTGCAATTAATGCAAAAATTTAACAATCTTCATATAATTACTAAAATATATTTGATATATTACTATAATAAATTCTATATAAAATTATATATATATATATATATATATATATATATATATGTGTGTGTGTGTGTGTGTGGCCTCTGGCCTAATCACAGCCGCTGATATATCGCTCTCGTACTGGAGTGATATTGCTCATATATACACACAGGTGCATCTCAAAAAATTAGAATATCATGAAAAAGTTCATTTTTTTGTAACATTTTAAAAGTGAAACTTTCATATATTCTAGATTCATTACATGTAAAGTAAAACATTTCAAAAGTTTTTTTGTTTTTTTTTAATTTTGATGATTAGAGCTTATAGCTCATGAAAGTCAAAAACCCAGTATCTCAAAATATTAGAATATTTACATTTGAGTTTCATTAATTGACCATCCCTTCAGTATAAATTCCGGGTATCTCTTGTTCTTTGAAAGCACAATAATGGGCAAGACTGCTGACTTGGCAATGGACCAGAAGACGATCATTGACCCCCTCCACAAAGAGGGTAAGACACAGAAGGTCATTACTGAAAGGGGCGGCTGTTCACAGAGTGCTGTATCAAAGCATATTAAATGCAAAGTTGACTGGAAGGAAGAAATTGGGTAGGAAAGGTGCACAAGCAACAGGGATGACCACAAGCTTGAGAATAATGTCAAGCAAAGCCGATTTAAACACTTGGGAGAGCTTCACAAGGAGTGGACTGAAGCTGGAGTCAGTGTATCAAGAGTCACCACTCTCAGACTTCTTCAGGAAAAGGGCTACCAAGCCACTTCTGAAACAGAAACATCGTCAGAAGCATCTTAGCTGGGCTAAGGAGAAAAAGAACTGGACTGTTGTTGCTCAGTGGTCCTAAGTCCTCATTTCAGATAAAAGTAAATTTTGCATTTCATTTGGAAATCAAGGTCTGGAGTCTGGAGGAAGACTGGAGAGGAACAGAATCCAAGCTGCTTGAAGTCCAGTATGAAGTTTCCGAAATCAGTAATGATTTAGGGTGCCTTGACGTCTGCGCTCAATAAGTGCCTTAGCAGTGCCACAGGCTGATCGCTTCATGCCACACCTCACTGACGCTGGAGTTTGTGCTAAAGGAGCCCCGACCAAGTATTGAGTGCTTAAATGAACATACTTTAAAGAACTTGAACTTTTCTGTTTTGCAAATCCTTTTTTTTTGATTGATCTTTCTAATATTCTAATATTTTGAGATACTGGATTTTTTACGCTCTAATGATCAAAATTAAAACAAAACTTTTGAAATGTTTTACTTTACATGTAATGAATCTAGAATATATGAAAGTTTCACTTTTTGAAATAAGTTACAAAAAAAAAAACTTTTTCACGATATTATAATTTTGTATTTTTATATGATGTTTACCTGTTCAGAACTTGCTGATATAGTAGTAGGGTGTTGTGGGCGTTTGCCAATTATTAATAATAATAATAATAATAATAATAATAATAGCAACCACTGCATCTAACTCACCATTTAAAAAAAAAAAAAGAAAGAAAACAGGACTTCTGGTCAATTGATGCTTTGAAAGATTAAATTAAATGTTTTTTTTCAGCCGTTACATTTAAGTGACCCATCTGAACAAATTGATTTGCCAGAAATGAACAGAACTCTGCGGTATTGCCCACACACACTCAAAGAGCAGGATAAATGCAGCCAAATGTCCAGTATAAAGCCGAGCCGTGATTTCTGTCAGTAATGAGCCTGTCAGAGACTGAACAGCACGTTTCAGACTCCACGCATGTAGGGTCGGGTTTCTCCTCACGCAGACCCACCTTCCGCCGCAGAGGCTGAGCCAGGATGGCTGGATCGGCGGGTACCACGCTGCAGTCAGGTTTGAGGTTTGAGTTGCAGCCACGGCTCTGATGACTGTAATGAATGCGGTTTTACTCCTAGGTAATCAGACATGCACACACACACACACACAGTATGATTGGCTGCCAACATGGCATTATTTAAACACACAAACACACATGCGGGTGTGCATAAAGTCATTTTAAAAAAGTAGCTACACTAAAAACTGCTAATAAAACTACACTGAAGTAATCTGAGGAAGGGGATATTTAAATGCAACTATGAGCATCAGATCAATATTTATCTGACAAAAAAATTATAAGGATCAATTTTAGCATTTTAACAATACATTTCCATGAAATACCACCAATTGTGTTTATAATATAATATTGATTATCTATTACTCCAAATTTATTGTATATATGAATTAAAGCATATTTATGAACAGCAGAATTTGCTTAAATATAGTACACTAAAGATTTACCATATTCTTACTAGAAAAATGCATCAACATTACAATATTTTTAATAATTCTGTTTGTTACCAAAACAAAATAAAATCATGAATTATTTCCGCGCTGACCAATGACCCATTGATGGACAATTTAAAAATTAAATTTTAATTTATAAAGAGGCGAAAATGATCAAATACAGTCAACTAAAGATTTACAAATAATATCCAACAACAAAAATGTAGTAAAATATTCAATTATTTGATTAATAATTCTGTCTTTAAATTTTAAACATATTTATGAACCGCAAAATTATATCAAATATAGTTAACTAAAATTTACAAAAAAAGAAGAAATATTACAATATTTTTTAAAACTGAATTATTTAATTCATAATTCTCTCCATTACTGAAAAATCCATGAATTATTTTCACACTGGCCAACAACTGATAAATGGACAATATTAAAATTCAATTTTAAGCATATTTATAAACACCAAAAACATTTTAAAAACATTTAAATATTAATACCTCTGTCTGTTACCGGAAAAGCCATTAATTATTTTCAGATTGGCCAACAAATGATAAATGGAGGATAATAAATTTTAATTTTAAGCAAATTTATGAAAGGCATAAAAATTAATAATATTAAAATTAAATTTAAAAAAAAATATTACTTTGAATAAAAAAAAATCAACTGTTTAAATAGTAAAAATGAATTTAGGCATCAGAACATAATCTACAGTTTAAAAACAAAGAGCATTATATTACATAAAAAAAATAATAAAAAAATAAATAGGGTAAAATTAGCATGTACAATTAAATATCCAACATCTGCTGATACATGTCCAATAATTATACACAAAGCATCTAATATGGACCACTGGCTGTTGTGGTACCAGTCATGTATCTGTAACTGCAACTTTAAGTTAGTTCCTTCCATAGGTTTGTCAGTGATATACCTGAGCTGAAATTCTCATATATACAGTACATTCAGATTCAGTGTTCACAAAGGACACATATGTGTTCTCTGCTTCACACACACACACACACACACACACACACACACACACACACAGAGACTCGTACAGTACAGTGCTATTCAACTGTGAATGGTTTGGTTTCCTTACACCCGACCGCCCACCGACTCCTACACCCTCCCTTTCCGCCCAGTTCAAATCTAAACAAAAGAAACATCTGGTCTCTCTATCCGTTTGGACCACGACGCTGCACTCCGAGGATCCGAGGTCCACAAAAAGATCTGTTATGACAGATTGTTGTGTGAAGATGCAGCCATTAGCAAGGATCTCAACAATGATCCGAAGAATCACATTATAGCCATTTCATTTGTTTGTTTGCGTTGGAACAGCTAAGGGATAAAAGCAATGTGAAATGAAAAACTAGCTTTGTTTACATTTCCTTAAGTTTCTATGATATACTATTCTGCAGAAATGACTTTAGTCCTTCATTCAATGTACACTAACATTAAAAAGCTTGGGGTTGGTGAATTTTTTTAAGGTTTTTTAAATTAAATAAGTTTCTAATTCTCACCAAGGCTGCATTTATTTGATCAAAATACAGTAATTTTTTTTTACAGTTTAAAATGACAGTTTCCTATTTGAATATATTTTAAAATCTAATTTATTCCTGTGATGCAAAGCTGAATTTTCAGTATCATTACTCCGGTCTTCAGCCTGAACACACAGTGTTCACATTCTTCCTCTTGTTCGTCGTCGTCGTTAACAGTTCTGTCTAATACTGATAGAAGTCTGTCTAATAATCCGATAGAACTGTTAAACAAAGGAATTAAAATGTATACAAAAAAGTA
>NW_015544163.1:2372706-2373168 GCF_001515605.1 Sinocyclocheilus anshuiensis
GTGATTTCAAATTATGCTGCGCTTCATGCTTTTGCCCAATGAAAAAATGTGATTCCCAATGCACACTAACTTCCCAGAATACTGAGTGCCCTGTTGGTTACAGTGTTTACTTCCTTTTTAATTATATTTTTATTAAATATTTGTTGATTTGTGAAAAATACTTTGTCATCTAAAGTATAAGTATGTTTATTACACAAACTTCCCAGAATACTGAGTGCCCTGTTGGTTACAGTGTTTACTTCCTTTTTAATTATATGTTTATTAAATATTTGTTTATTTGTGAAAAATACTTTGTCATTTAAAGTATAAGCATGTTTATTTTACACATTTATTTTTTAGTCCATTTTCAAATTATTTCAAATTTTTTAAATAAATTAAATAATATTATATCGGCCATCCTGCTTTCCAAGATATAGGTATCGGCATCGGCTGTCAAAAAAACAATATCGGTCGACCACTAAT
>NW_015544163.1:2373263-2373604 GCF_001515605.1 Sinocyclocheilus anshuiensis
GGTCTTCAGTGTCACATGATCCTTCAGAAGTCATTCTAATATATTGATTTGCTGATCAAAAACATTCATTATTATTATCAATGCTGAAAAAAGTTGTGCTGCATCTTATTTTTGAGGAAACGCGATGCATTTTTTCAGGAGTCAAAATTCAAAAGAATTGCATTTATTTGAAATAAAATAAAAAATCTTTTGTATTACAAATGTCTTTACTGTAATTTTTGATCCTTTTCATGCACCCTTGCTAAATAAGTGTAAATTTATTTTAAGAAAAAAAAAGTTATAAATAAATATATATATATATAGATATATATATATATATATATATATAATAGGGGGTGACC
>NW_015544163.1:2373788-2389683 GCF_001515605.1 Sinocyclocheilus anshuiensis
TCCCAATGCACACAAACTTCCCAGAATACTGAGTGCCCTGTTGGTTACAGTGTTTACTTCCTTTTTAATTATATGTTTATTAAATATTTGTTTATTTGTGAAAAATACTTTGTCATTTAAAGTATAAGCATGTTTATTTTACACATTTATTTTTTAGTCCATTTTCAAATTATTTCAAATTTTTTAAATAAATTAAATAATATTATATCGGCCATCCTGCTTTCCAAGATATAGGTATCGGCATCGGCTGTCAAAAAAACAATATCGGTCGACCACTAATACATACACACACACATGATCATATTTTTATGATTTTAATCATATTTGCAAATGTCTTGACTCCACAGCAAACTGAGCAATTTTGTCTTTACTGTTCCAATACTTATGGAGGGCACTGTATATATATATATATATATATATATATACACACACTGTAAGCTTTACACATGAGACCCTTCAGATATGTTCAGATAATAGACAAGGACAAGAAGACAGCATACGCTGTATTTTACGTTTTAATGAAAACCAACCAATGTCCATGACCTGACATTTAAAAGGAATAAATCTACAGAGGAAAGCAGAACTGAGATTTTAGCATTTTAATTGGTAGGATATTATTCTAAACTGAATCGAATCTCGAGGTGCCTAATGATTCCCATTCCTTCCTCACAGTCTCTGCATGGAAAAAAAGCAGCGGGAACGTTCTCTGTTTGTGTTCCACACAAGAAAACATGCTACACAGGTTTGGAACGACATGGGGGTGAGTAAATGAATCATTTTTGGTGAATATTTATATACTTCAAAAGCCCATAAACTTTCATTCATTTACCACAAACAATGTGGGTCCTGAGAACTTTTGTAAATGATCCCATATTGTATTTTTATTGTATTTTTTTTTTTTTTGGTAGTGGAGGAACAATTCTGACCTGGAAGTTGGCCTATCCGTACACACATGTTAAAGTCCCCATTGGGACGCCGGTTGGAAGTACATCAGATTAAAGTTTGCATCAAACTCAATATATTTAACAGCTTTTTCAAAAACACTCCAGCCCCAAAACCACAGCAAAACCAAGGGAATCCTTCCACTCATACATGCTGCAAAAAACAGGCGAATGCAGTCGGCCTTGAAGAATGAATATGACAGAGTGTGTGTGTGTGTGTGTGCCCTGGAATTTGGCTTTCGAGCACGTGGAATAACATCATGCACAGGATGTTTCTACATGTGGCGCTATCTGTGCGTGTGCTACATGGTCAGCAGGTGGCAGATGACTGACGCTGATCAAACTACAGGTCACGCTGAGATCAGCATCTCTGCCACATATCTGGAGAAAGACAGCTATTATTACACGCCATCTTTATACCTTCCCCCTCGCAATCCTTTTTCCCCATTGATATAAAAACATTCCTCATCTCGGTCCTGCTCAGGAGAAAGAGAGAGAGCTGCTGCTTATCTTCAGGTCCTAAATTGATAGCAAATGTGAAGATCCTTCATGCTCTTGGTCTTTTGCACAGGCATTTAGACCAACAATATGTGGAGTCTTCTCTCAACCGCACCAAACTCATGTCTGTGGGATTCTGGAGCTGTTTGGTGCATTCATGAACACACAACTGCACAATTACACACGCAATAAACCACCGTGCTGCCCATTTTCACTTTTTTTTTATATACACTGAACAAAATTATAAATGCAACACGTTTGTTTTTGCCCCCATTTTTCATGAGCTGAACTCAAAGATCTAAGACTTTTTCTATGTACACAAAAGGCCTATTTCTCTCAAATATTGTTCACAAATCTGTCTAAATCTGTGTTAGTGAGCACTTCTCCTTTGCCGAGATAATCCATCCACCTCACAGCCGTACCCACTGTATATATATATATATATATATACTGAGATCTGGGCAGTTTCATCACTTTTATATTTTTGATGCAAAAATATGATTTTAATTGAAAAATTATTTTAAAAAAGACATTTTATTTTTAATAAATATCTAATTTAATATTTTATTTTAAGATATTTATAAATGTATATTTAAGATTAAGCTAAGAAGCATTATACAGTTTTTAAAATACATATATTCTAATGTGCATTCATCATTATGACCTCAGGACATTTATATCACTTATATCATTTATATCATATTTTTGATCCAGAAATATTATTTTAATTGTAATGTAAGTTTTATATAAACAAAAAAAATCAAACATGTATAAAAAAACAATCAAATACATATACAGGTGCATCTCAATAAATTAGAATGTCGTGGAAAAGTTCATTTATTTCAGTAATTCAACCAACAATTCTGTGTTTTTCTGTCAATATGGGGTGCTGTGTGTACATTAATGAGGAAAAAAAATTAACTTAAATGATTTTAGCAAATGGCTGCAATATAACAAAGAGTGAAAAATTGAAGGGGGTCTGAATACTTTCCGTACCCACCGTATATAGTTTATATTTATAATGTAATATATAATATAGTTTAGGTCCACAAAAATACAAAAAAATATTGTTTATTTATTTATTCATTTAAATAACTAAAAAATACACAAAAATTAATAGGTCCAAATGAAAAAGTGTTACATCACTGACCCAAATAAATGATTATGGCTTCATATAGTAATAAAATAATTTTTAAAAAATGAAACAACTTTTCTCAATAAATGTTAACACTACATTAAATGGCTCAATTCGGTTCAAAATCAAACACTAAAATTATGTGTGTTTATGTGTGTATATACTGTGTGAATGTGTGTGTGTGTGTGTGTGTGTTTATATATATATATACACACACACACACACACATACATTTATTATACACACACACACACACACACACACACAGTATGTCATTTAAATATATACAGTATATAGTATACACTTTTAAGCACATACATATACACGTCATTTAATCATGCTTCTGTTGATGCTAAAGGCCAATACACCTTTCTGTGTCATTTTATGACCTCACCAGCTGACCCTCTGGCCATCAGTCTGATATGGTTGTACATGTGAGAGCGAGACCAGAGAGCTGCAGGACTGTCTAGCGGAGCATCGGTCCTGTGAGTGTGTGTGTTTGTGTTGGCGGCGGCGCGGCATTCCGCGTGTCTTTGTGAGCGATACAGCTCTGACCTCAGGAGACCCACCGGGCCCAGATCAACCACTCTTCCTGGCCCTTACTTCTCCAGAGATGCTGTGAGACTCCTTACTGATTGAGAGCTTCTCTAATGGGCTCTTTTTGATCGGCACATTGATTGATATAACAAAATAAATGATTTCCAGATTTCCAGACTGGGCCACACAAATTTCTTACATGCCTGCTGTTAACTAGACAATCCCAGGAGCGTTATTCAATCCTTTTGGTAGCTATCCTGACTTCTACCGCCGTTTACAGTTGCACATCAGTGGAGCAAATACTCAAATCACAAGACCTGAGAGACTCCAAGAAAATTGTAAAAACCTAAACCACAATGCTAGAAAGGTGATCTAGAAATGTAAACTGTTGCACCCATTCTATTGAAACCAAGTCTAAACAATGACAACAGCATATGATCAGAGACGTGGCTTGATGGGAAGTTACTTCAGACTGGTCATGGGGTTTCCCACCAAAAATAAAATTAGCATCTAACAAAGTTAGCTGTGATAATTACAGCCACACGCTAATGGCCTGAGACAAGGACAAAAGGCCAAGAGGGACAAACTCTGCATACAGATCTAGGATCAGGTCATCCACACCATATCAAAGCCCTTTCTCAAGCAAGTCAGAGCACTCAGCAGCCATCTTACATTTATTGGAATGGAAAAAAAGACAACAAACTGCCAGTCTTAAGTTTCATTAATATGTGAAATCGCCAATAAAATAGGTCAACATAGCATCAGTGATAAATGTTATTTGACGACAGAAAGCAAGACAGCAAGAAAGCAAGCAAGCTCTCAGCTCTCCTGAGCAGATGAAGATGGAGGAGGAGGGTGAGGAGGTGAGACAGGGCCGATCCTGCTGAGAACATTCAGGGCCCAAGGGCTGAGAACACAAAACTGGATTTACCTGCCCCGTGTCCTCATGTGAACCAGCGAACACAGTCACACCCTCTCCTGCCATCCATCGAAATCCTCCCATAATCCAACAACACATCACTCTATGTATCTATCTGGACTTGTATGTGTACATTAGGGGTGTCCAGATCAATGCTTGTTAATTCTTAATACATACAATAAATAAAACGTTTGACATGGTAAATTCCTTAAGCGCGGTTAGCGCCATTTTGCAATTTGACATCATAACGGTTTTGTTTGTTTTTTCATTCTGTGTGATTTCTAAAACTCATCAGAACATTCAGAGTAGGCCTGCAACAACTAATCGATAAAATCGATTATTATCGATTATGAAAATCATCGACAACGATTCTCATTATCGATTAATCGGCTCTGCCCACAGTGCACGTCCAACGGAGTTTACATACTTGTCCAACTTCAGCCGGTCGCGTCTAATTAAAGCACTGAATTACTTATTTCTATGGACAAAATGCATCTAAAATAGTGGAGGAAACAGAACGAGATGCTGCAGGAGAGTTACGTGATCCAAGCTGCCCAAAACATGAGAATTCTTTATTTTAAGCTTTAAGCTAATGCATTAGCGTAATGGCCTGCCCTGTCAGGCATTTTGACAGATGCGTGTGCATCCTCAGCGCAAAAACCTTCAGTTTACGGTCATATCCTTACGTATAAATGTCACACATTCACGAGAGCATTTCCATTTTTGCATAAAGGTCCGTCCTGACAGTCTGTGTCAAGTTTTAATCTTTACTGAATGAGCGGCGGGCACGCGCATCAGGCAGACTGAAAAGAGAGACAATTAATAATAAGCGCAAAAACATTCATTGTGCTGAAATATCTGTTGTTCAAAGTTAAATCGAGGTTTAAAGGTCAACATGCATTGTAGGGCTGTGCAAAAAATCGAATGCGATTTTCATGCGCATCTCGTCAGTAAATTACAGCACTGAATTACGCATTTCTATGGACAAAATGCATCCAAAAATAGTGGACACTTATCAGACACTTCATAACCGCCTATTACAGGATAAAGAAATGACAGGAAGACGTGACTGGTCCTGCAGAACATTACTCTTACCTATTGGTTGCAACGGAGTTTGTGATTTTATTCGTCTTTATCATCTTTATTATTATTTTAATTTTTAATGCAGAGATTTAAACTATATTCACTACATACAATGCTTCACAAATTTATTAAAACAAATTTATGTCAATTTTTTTTTAACAAATTATGGTTTGTGCCACTGCTGCTCTAAACTAACAGTACTGGTGATTACCAAAATCATTTTTTAGCTTTCTGTATGGGTTTTCTGTATTGGTTAGTCCTCCAATATGTGTAAGCTCTTTAGTAACAGTAGTAGGCTATTTCTTATGCTATAATTGCTGTTATCTATGAAAGAAAGGCAGAGAGCTTTATAGTGTTTTTTATTTCAGATACAATTACAGTCAAAAAGTACATAAACAATGCCAGCAAGAATGCAAGCTGTTATAAAGAGCATAGGAGGCCATTTTTTATGTGAATAAATACTATTAAGTTTAAGTTTATTTGCCCAATAAATGACAATAACATTTTTTGATTTAAATAATTTTTTGACAGATTCCTAAAATGTGTTTTCTCTTTATTATGGCAGGTGGTCTAATAAATTGTTAAGCACTGACTTTATGTTTTCATAGCATTAAGTTGGCAGGTTTGTTTGAAGGATATTGGGCAGAATGTGTAATAGTGTGTTTTTTGTCAAAAAAAAAAAAATAAATTTTTTTTATCCAATTAATCGAAGAAGAAGAAGAAAAAAATCGACCAACTAATCGATTATCGAAATAATCGTTAGTTGCAGCCCTAATTCAGAGCTAATCAGAGACCGTCTTTACAGGTAACTAACTTACAAACCAAACCCAGACAAAATGTTTAATAAAAAGTAGTTGTAATAATATGATTATTATTTATTATTATAGCTATAATAAAAAAAACAATAACACACACCTAGATATTCAAAATAAATAAAAAATGTTTTGCAGTTATATATGTATATATATAAAATAAATATTTTTTGTAGTTATCGAAGTGTAAATATACATTAATTATAGTATATTAAGCTCCTTTTTAATATATTACTTTTAAGTTCTTACTCTTTATAGGCCATCGTGCAGTTATAAGGTTACATTATTTTTTAATCCATTATTCCAGAACATTTCTCCATCCATCCATCCACCATCTATACATCCATCCATCTATCTATCTATCCTCTCAGAAAAACCACAATTCATTCTACTGTTTTTATAGTGTTGTTCAGCAACAGAAATAAATTTCAGTGTTTAATAAACACAATGGAGAGGCTGTAAATCAGGAAAGGAAAACACAGCGGCTGGCAGCGGCGTGCACTTTCCCATGTTGAGCTCTTAACTGCAGACACCGACCGCGTCTTTATTTATGCGGAGCATGACGAGAGGCTTAAGGCCAAATATACAACACAGTAGGCCACGGGGTCATGCGGCTATGACATCATCTCAGCACAAACACGGCCTGTGTCGGCCGCCGTCACCACGGAGAACAAAAGCCCGAGGCCACACTCGCGTTTCACTTCAGAACTCGACCTGCATGTGTGACGGCAGAACAGTTTCACTCATATAAAGTCACTAAGAGTCTTACATTTCAACACTGATGGAGAGACAGAGAGAGAAAGCTGGAGGAAGACAGTGAAAGTGCTTGTAAAAGAGAATAATGAGTGGTCTCCGTACCACCCTTTGACCACATGAAAGCCGCACTAATGACAGGGCTGGAGGAGCACAAGTGTGTGTGTTTCTGCCCGCATGCATCGGTGTGTCTTTATAGATGTGTCAGTATGTTCGGATGTGTCAGAAATGACACACAGTGCAACACAGATGCATGCATTTAGCAAACACACTGCAGGCATGCAGACTTGTACATACTTAACATGCGTTTTCACAGTACTGTGGTTATAAACCTTGAGGGCAAATGTGTGCGCTATTAAAGCAGATATGTTATTATTCAGCTAACTAGCTATACACAGGAAAAACATTTGGTGTAGAAACAATTTTCACTCAGAAATTGCTACATTATCTCAATTATTTACAAAGAAAAGCCATGTAACACATTGAAATAAAAACTACATTTTGAAATAGAAAGACTGAAATAGTATTTTCTTGTACACTGGTAATCTGTTTTATTTACAACTTAAAAAAAAAAAACATTTTACAGTGTGTTTGTGAATTTTATCTATAAGCACTGCCTTTTAACTCAAATTTAGAAAATATTTGAACCAACTTGCTCAGCAAGAATCTCTTTAAACAGCTGCTACACCAAAACAAGATAAAACGGACCATAAAAAAAGAAAGTTTATGCGAATAGACACTTCAACACTGAACGAAATTTCATCTAGAAACAATTTTCACTCAGAAATTGCTAGTAAATTTCACAATTACAAGAAATGGCAAATTAAATGTGAAATATTTAAGCACAAAGACTGAAATAGTATTTTCCTGTAAAACACACTCCAATAATGTGTGTTTTATTTACAACTTCAATACATTTTTTTCACATTGTATAAGTTTTAATTGAATGGTTCTCTAGTTTAGAAGAGAAGAAAAATCACAAATGAGATCTCTTTATAGCTCAATTGTTTTAAATAGAGAGCAAATTGGGACTTTTAGGAGACTGCTTCTCAGAGGGTTTTTCACATTTATCACATTTGTCTTCTCGTGACTTTAAGATAGGATATCAAACTGTGCACAGATTTGCCTGCATACAGTGCCAAAAATTGTAATCAAAGGTAAGAAATCTCAATATGAATTTTTTCATCGGTTCCTTGTCTGAGCTACTATCCACTTTAATTTTCTAGCTTTATACTCTACAGCAGGGGTGCCCAACCCTGTTCCTGGAGATCTACCTTCCTGCAGAGTTCAGCTCCAACCCTGATCAAACACAACTGAACCAACTAATTAGGATCTGAAGGAGCACTTGATAATTACAGACAGGTGTATTTGATCAGGGTTGGAACTGAACTATGCAGGAAGGTAGATGTCCAGGAACAGGGTTGGGCACCCCTGCTCTACAGCAACAATGGCCTCATTTGCTTCAATTTTAATTTCTTCAAAGGAATTTTAGGAAGAAAGTTAAAGGGGTCATTGGATGCTACAAGCACTTTTACAAGTTATTTGAACTGAAATGTGTGTTGGCAGTGTGTGTACTATAATGTGTGACTTTACCACCCTATAATGATAAAAATCCACCCAGTGTTTTTTTTTTATCTACTAAAATCTTCACCCCTTTCTCAAATCGAGTCGATCTCAGATGCCTGTCTGTGTGACGTCACAAAAACAGGCCCCTCCCATGACAGTTTGATTGACAGCAGCGTTTCAAACAGGCCCCTCCCACGACAGCTTGATTGACAGTAGCGTTTCAGCACAGACTGGACTGGTGTCTTACCTTAGACCCGCCCTGAGTGAGCTGTCATCAGTCCTCCATTGTTTCACCGCTGGAGCAGTTGTAGACAAGAATGACTCCTAAGCGATTGAGGTGTTTTGTTGTTGGATGTAATAATGAACACAGCAGTCGTCATTTACTCCTGACATCTGAGCCGCTGAAAACGCAGTGGATTACGTTTGTTTCTGAAGGGAATGCACCCCCGATCTACCTAAATGCGTCTATGTTCGCGCGAATCATTCGTGATCCAGCTTCACCTACAGAAGAAGCGAGTATAAGGTTTTTTAATGAATCTTTGCAAATCTCCTTTCCTAATAATGTGCTAATTAGCAAGTTTCACGATGAATGCGGCTAAAGTAAACAGTCCCTCTGAGAGCAGCTCGGAAGAGAGGGGCGGGGTCAGCATAGCTCATTAACATTTAAAGGAAAATGCTACAAAACTGCGTGCTCTGAAAAGAGCTGTTTTTGACTGGGTCAAAAAGATGTTTTTTACACTACCTAGAAATTTTAACCAAACTATGTTACATACTTTTCATTAAGACCCTAAAGAATCATATCAATTTGTGGAAAATTGGCATCCCATGACCCCTTTAATACTTAAATGACATTCAATTAAAAACTCTATTATGTCTATTGAGCTACAAATGGGCAATCGTTGCAAAACAATTTCTTCTCTGGGCCAAAAGCACAAATACCTCATCAACCTCTAATATCACAGGAAAACATCAGAAATCACAAGTTTATGAACATTCTGGGGTAAATTAGCTCAAAGAGCATGCCACAGGGTATTTTAGTGCAAAACTCCACATCTTGTTCACCAACTACCCACAATCCATTAGAAACAGTTGCAAAATACACCTAAATAGCATTGTGCCATGAGTATTGTCATTCCTTTCAGCAGAAATCTATGCAAATGAAGCTTATTATAACTTGTGCCATATAAGTGTTTGCACCTGAATTCAATAATTCGGGTGCTAAAACAACACATACAGCATGTGCAAATAACAGCTATTATTATAGTTAGCTAAAACTGAAACTACATTTTAGAAAAGACACTTGAAATTAAGTGAACATTAGCTGAAAAAAATAAAAACTTGAACTATCCAAAGCAACATCATTTTAATTTAGATGTCCTAAAATAACACTCTAAAACTGAAATAAAAATATAAAAAACTATAGACACATGTAAAAATAAATAAATAAACAGCTACTAAAACGGGCAAAAACACAACAAAATTACTAAAACGAAAAAATAGAAATTATGAAAATAATTGAATGATTAAAAACATTCAAAATATTAATAACAACTATAATCATATCTCAATTACAACTCTTTTTTAATGAACACCCCCTAATATACTGAATTAACAAGATAATTCAGCCCAAAATAAACACTGTCATCATTTACTCACCCTCATGTTCTACATGTTCTTCTACAGAACACAAAAGATGATATTTTGAAGACTGTTTTTGTCCAAACAATGAAAGCCAGTGAGGTCCAAAACAACATTGAACCTCACTGACATTTATTGTACGGGCAAAAAAACACAAACTTTTTTGAAAAAAATCTTCTTGTGTTGTTTCATTCAAGAGAAGAAAGTCAGTGATTTGGAATGACATGAGGATGAAAAAATGATGACAACTGACATTTTTGGTGAACTTTTCCTTTAACGTGTGAATATGCAAGATCACGCAGATACTCTTCCTAAAGAGAACACGCATAGTCCACGAACAGATGTCTTCCTCAGAAATGTCACCATGGCCACGGCCACATCCGCTGCAGCTGACCTCTAAATGCGTGTATGCACATCTGTGTGTGTGTGTGTGTGTGTTAAAGAGCATTCAAATCAAGCCTGGGTGGAGACGATCAAGTCAAGCAGAGGAGAAACCCTGAAGAGAGTGAATTTCAAGCGAAAGCGTGCATTTAATCTGGCCTGCTCACAGTGAGATTCAGCAGCTTTGTCTCGATATGATGAACTGCATGTGTAGGACACAAGTGTTTACTGAGCAAACCACAAAGAGACAGAAAGAAGGGGAAAAAAGCATGGAAAGGAGAGCACAGGAGCGAAATCCTGCTCTCTCTCACAAACACCTTGTGAAAGAACGCAACCACAAAGAGCCTCTGTGTTGCCGAGCATTTCGAGCGGAGCTCTAACCAGGACAACTCCTCAGAGAGAGCAGAAAATGAGTGGAAAGAGAGAGAGAGAGCGCGAGCGAACGAGTGAGAAAAAGAGAGGCAAAGTGAGAGAAATGTACTGTAAAATGTTAGAAGGAGAGAGCAAACGAGGTTCGAAAACCGTTAGAGTGATTCGATAACCGGAAAAATGCGTAATTTGAGACTGCTTGTGTTGCATTTGGCTATCAAATTACCCACCAGGACAACTCCTCAGAGAGAGCAGAAAATGAGTGGAAAGAGAGAGAGAGAGCGCGAGCGAACGAGTGAGAAAAAGAGAGGCAAAGTGAGAGAAATGTACTGTAAAATGTTAGAAGGAGAGAGCAAACGAGGTTCGAAAACCGTTAGAGTGATTCGATAACCGGAAAAATGCGTAATTTGAGACTGCTTGTGTTGCATTTGGCTATCAAATTACCCCAAAGGAACACGAAGACGCAGACTTTGCTTGAGTTACTTTGGTTTTGTGTGTCACCTGTGGGCAAATTAGAGGTTTTCCCCCTCAAAAATGAAAGCAAGTCAACCACGAAGTGAGCGAGTGAACAAAAGCTTCTTTATTTTCTCAAACTGTAACTGTGAGAACGTTTCTGCAACATTAAACTGTGTTCTATCACAAGTCAGCATCAAAAACCGAACCATGATGTCACAGCTTATAAAGGCAAATTTAAAGGCAAATTCTGTGGCTGCGTTCGCTAAATAATCACAGGCCAGCAGCGGTGCCAGGCCCTTCACAGCTGTTTTTAGGACGACCACAATAAAAACTCAACAATCACATGATTGATGCCTAAATTCACTTGTAGCATATGAACTATTCATTCTAGCTTTTATATAGCATACTAATAAATATAAATATATGTATACAGCATACTAAGAAATTTTGTTTATGAGAGATAAATAGATTTTTTAATGTTAAAAAAAAAAAAAAAGTATAATGCTAACCAATGATGCATTTATTTGATCAAAAATACAGTAAAAATGTAAATTGTCTTCTACTTTATATTTTAAAATGTAATTTATTCCTGTGATCAAAGCTGAAATTTCAGCATCATTACTCCAGTCTTCAGTGTCACATGATCCTCCAGAAATCATTCTAATATGATGATTTGCTGCTCAAGAAACATTTCTAATTATCATCAATGCTGAAAACAGTCATGTTGCTTAATATTTTTTTAGGAACTGTGACAAATTCAAAAGAATGGCATTTATTTGAAACAGAAATCTTTCTAAATTTCGGCACTGTCACTTTTGATCAATTTAATGTGTCCTTGCTGAATAAAACTATTAATTTCTTTAAAAAACAATGAAAAATACATCACAATAATACTGAGCCCAACGCTTTGAATGTAATATATTCATATTAAACATATAACCTATACCATGAATCCCTATTAAAAATACTTCCAGTGAAAGTGTACTGTACATTAAACGACTTTTCTACACAGTCAACGATAGGACTTTAAGGTAATACAAACTTACATTTGATGAAAGACAATAACTACAGAAACAGGAAAAGCAAAACTTTTAGGCATTCTTCGGGCCAAAGCCACAGATTAAAATCTGACCACAAAAGTATGCAGAGATCTACTCTGTGTGTGTGTGTGTGTGTGTGTGTGTACACATTTATGTTCAGCTGCTCTTAGAATAAACACAGACTCTCACTTTGAATCCTAAATCTTTGCTGACGACTTCTGCAAGGTTTAATTCAGTTTAACGTTTAATGCTGAACAGGCCTTGCTATAAAAAAGGCTCTTGTTGTATAATAGATGATGTATACAACATGGACATTCCCAGAGTTTGTTAAAACAAGTGCAGATCATTTCACTAAAACAACACATCAGGCTGCCAAAAGTGTCATTGTTTTCACTGATTTATTTACAGCTATAGACCATACAGCTATATATAATTGTGATGTGTATCTTATCTCTCAGTGTCTGATTCAAAAGAAGTTCTAACAAAGTTCTGGAAAAGCATTTCTATAAAATCCACTCAATCATGAGACTAACGGCTGCATACCTCGCTATCAACACATCATCCGACAAAGCTTCTCCACCCCAACTCCAAGTAAGATGAACTCTGAGCAAACAGTCGAGTCCTTACATTATGGAAAACAACATTTACAATTAAAATACACTGAAATTCAAAGGAATTCACATAACTAAAATTTTTAAGTAGAAAAGTAAAGTTTATAGTCCTTAAAGGCAGATAGAATAACAAATAAGGATGAACAGAACTATAGAATCATAGGGATGATGGATGGAGGGATGGGAGGATGGGATGGATGGGTGGATGGATGGATGGATGGATGGATTTTTAGTTTTTTAAATGTCTATATAGTTTTTAAAAAATGTTTTTAATAAAATAAGCTAATAATAAATAAAATTACAGAAATCAATTGTGGTTCTAGCCTTCCCACCGAAGGCTATTTTTTTCTTTCTTTTTTTTTAAATGGCATAAATAAGACAAAAGTGTAAGCTGCCACAAATAATGCGGTGAATGGTTGAATTTGTATTAATTCTTGTGATCGTCCATCAGTTAATGTCTTGTGAAGTGAAAAGCTGCATGTTTTCAATAAATAAAGCCACCGTTTTAGCTTTAAATTGTCGCTTCTGGCCAAAATACGAGTCCATAATCCATTATAAGGTTTACACAAGGTGAAAAGGTCCATCCTGTTGTCCTCTGACATCAATATTCACTGATATATTGGTTTAGATCTGTTTTGGAATGATCTGTGCATATTTCTCTCCTGATTCAGACGAAATTACTTTTTTTTACTAGAGAAAGCAATATTACAGATAGAGGACACGCAGCTTTTCACATCATGAGAGTTATTTGTGGATCATTGTGATGTTTTTATCAGCTGTTTGGACTCTCATTCTGACGGCACCCATTCACTGAAATAATGATCTTTAAAAAAGCATCATATGACCCCTTTAACAGAATAAATAATCTTTCACTTTTAATGGTACAGAAAAGAGCAGCTTAAACATTCTGCCTAACATCTCTTTTTGTTTTTCACGGAAGAAAGAAAAATAATAAGCGGTGAGTAAACGATTTGGGTGAATAATTCCTTTAATGTACCTTATGATGTATTTAAAATCTCCTCCCGAGAGACGGGGAAAGACAGAGAGCGAGTGAATGGGGCATTATCATCAGCGCAGGTAAGGTTCAGAGGTTCAGGACTGCACTGTAATTAAAGTGGCTCTATAAAATTAGACTAAATGAGAGCAAGAGACTACAATAAATCTGCTCTAATCACTGCACCTGCACTGGCCATCCTGTGTGTGTGTGTGTGTGTGTGCGTGTGTGTGTGTGTGAGAGAGACAGAGTGATATATTGGTTTAGATCTGTTTTGGAATGATCTGTGCATATTTCTCTCCTGATTCAGACGAAATTACTTTTTTTTACTAGAGAAAGCAATATTACAGATAGAGGACACGCAGCTTTTCACATCATGAGAGTTATTTGTGGATCATTGTGATGTTTTTATCAGCTGTTTGGACTCTCATTCTGACGGCACCCATTCACTGCAGAGGATCCATTGGTGAGCAACTGATGTTATGCAAAATTTCTCCAAATATGTTCTGATAAAAAAGCTAACTTTATATCTTGGATGGCCTGAGGGTGAGGACATTTTCAACAAAAATGAAAATATTCCTTTAGCCTTGGTAATAATGCTTGACTTAGCAAACATCACTAACCAGCAGTGGCTCTTTACTTGCATATATTTTAGTGCACTCTCTGCAAAGTCAATTACATGCACAATGAATTCAAATCTGGAGGAAAATGATTTTATTAGTTACATGAATACCTCATAAATCTGACAGAATAAAGCTGCTTTTGTGTGTGTAGACAAAAGCCTCTGCATCAAAGCCCGGGCTAATAGGTCATAACATGATAAGTGGAACAGGAAGAGAAATTCACAGCCGCTCTCTCTCTCTCTCTTTCGCTCTCTCTTGCTGCTCAGCTGTGGAGAGACGTAGCCGCTTAATTTATTTATTCCATTCCCATTAATTAGAACGTTTGCACTGACAAAACAGGCAAAAGGAGGCATTAGCACCTAGTTTACACTCTGCGTCCCTGAGCTGCCCTGATGAATTTATTTTCCTCTAGCTCACGTGCATTTACACACACACACACACACGCGAGCGCTTCCACACAGACAGAAACCTGCTCACGCGCTGCTCCAAGCAAACATCCATACATTAGCATTCACATACAGTGCCAAAGAGCCCTAAAGCATTGTGTTTCTTGAGAGAGACAGAGAGAGAGAGAGGCAAAGACTGGAACGGTAAGACGCATCAGAGTAAACAGGGTTCTGTACAGGTTGCGGATGGTGCAAGGGATTATGGGACAGCACAGAGGCATTCCCAACAGAAACATACCACAACACAAACACAAAGTTTAATACTTAAGGCTGATTTATACTTCTGCGTTGGACCTACGCCGTAGGCTATGCGTCAGTTTTCATTTATACTTCTGCGTTGTTGTCCGCGTCGACGTGCAGTACACATGCAAACCGCTAGTCTGCAGTGTCCCAAAACAGGCAAAAGGAGGCATTAGCACCTAGTTTACACTCTGCGTCCCTGAGCTGCCCTGATGAATTTATTTTCCTCTAGCTCACGTGCATTTACACACACACACACACACGCGAGCGCTTCCACACAGACAGAAACCTGCTCACGCGCTGCTCCAAGCAAACATCCATACATTAGCATTCACATACAGTGCCAAAGAGCCCTAAAGCATTGTGTTTCTGAAACAACCACAAATTTGTTTACCACAACAAAGATTATAAAAACTTTTTGATTGAATGTAATCATATACACACACACACACACACACACAAACCATGGCAAATGTTTGTAAAGAAAATAAATGTAATGTATCACCATAGTATCACGTTGAAAACATGGCAGATTTGATGCTGATTTGCACTTACCTTTCAGAAATGTAATTTTCTTCGTAAGAAAAAAAACAACAAAAAGTACCACATTAATCATCTGATCCTATCACTGTACTATAGTATGGCCACAGTAATTTTCAGTAAGAAAGCTAATAAATCTACTGTATTGCAACAGTACCACGTAGAGACACTTGGATAAAAATGCTAAATTAATAAATATTAAAAAAAGTGTAATTTTGTTGTTATTATAACAAATTTTGTATGGGAAAACAAACTAGAAGGTTGAATATTTACTATATAACACTATATGGTAATACCATAGTATTTTTATTAA
>NW_015544163.1:2391154-2391468 GCF_001515605.1 Sinocyclocheilus anshuiensis
GCTGATTTGCACTTCCCTTTCAGAAATGTAATTTTCTTCGTAAGAAAAAAAACAACAAAAAGTACCACATTAATCATCTGATCCTATCACTGTACTATAGTATGGCCACAGTAATTTTCAGTAAGAAAGCTAATAAATCTACTGTATTGCAACAGTACCACGTAGAGACACTTGGATAAAAATGCTAAATTAATAAATATTAAAAAAAGTGTAATTTTGTTGTTATTATAACAAATTTTGTATGGGAAAACAAACTAGAAGGTTGAATATTTACTATATAACACTATATGGTAATACCATAGTATTTTTATTAA
>NW_015544163.1:2391731-2409382 GCF_001515605.1 Sinocyclocheilus anshuiensis
CAGAACATAAAAAATACCATTGAACTTTTTGCTATTTTACCATGGTACATTTTTGTAAGGGAAAAAAACAAAACAACAAAAACAACCCAAAAAAACAACAACAAAACAACAAGAACACTTGGTAATTCCATAGTATTTTTTTTTTTTGTTGATATAATTTTTGTAAGAGAAATACAAATCAGCAGGTCACAAATTTATTATAATGGTACTATGTTGTGACAAAAAGTGTCTGTAAATATGTAAAGTATATAAATATGCACTTTGTTATTTTACCATGTAAAATTTTCTTAAGGGAAAACAAACTAGCAAGTCAAGTATTTACTAATATCACTTTAGTACCGTTCAAAAATAACAAACAGACACTGTAGTTCCAAAGTATTTTTTGTTGGCACATGGAAAATCCAAATCAGCCGTATTTCTGTAAAATAAAACATGGTACATTTCTGGAAGAGAAAAAGCAGCAGCTCTAAAAAGTTGCATAAAACTACCATGGTATTACCATCACTGTACAGTTCATTTAGTGTACCATGGTAAATTTCAGCAAATCAGCAGCTGATAGTTGTATATATAATTGTACTGCATTACAAAAGTATCGAAAAAACCATGATAGTACCAAAAAGTAGTTTTTACAGTCAGTGCCCCATGGGCAGTCAGTGTGTGTCTACTGTTGCAGTGATGAAGCGGCCTCATCGACACGACAAAACGAAGGTCTCGTTAGACCGGCACGGGCTCCATCCCCTCTCTCCCTCTCTCTCTCTCTCTGTGGCGAACAAAAGGCGGATTCTGAGAGCGGCAGGAGGACCCCTGAGGAGAAGAAAGCCGCTGCACTCCAGCGCTGTGGTGAATGAGGTCTTTTCACCAGAGTCCTGTGCTGTTTACTCTAGTTCAATAATAGCCCTCATTTTCCAATCATTATTCGCTCAGTCTGACTGCCGCTATTAGCCTGTCCGGCATGTCATTCATAGCGTGCCGTACACAACGGTGTAGAAATAGCGTCACAGCGCAAACACACAAAAACATACATTCCTATGAGGGCTTATGTCAAACTCTGTGACTCTCATCTGGTATAAGCTGGTTGTCAAAAGTGTCATGCTCTAATGCCGCCTCCAGCCGGTTCTGCTGACACACTTTAGAAGTAAAAGAAACTTTAATTCAGCTGGCGACAGTTTGACCACTCGGGTCAGACGCCTAAAGGGTGATTTTGTGTAAAAACATATCTACTTAAACACGATTAGCTGGTTGATCTATCAGACCCGTATTTTTATTTATTTTTTTTTACATCTAATATCACAGACAGAAGCCCGGCAGCCAAAGTCAGCGCTGCCAAACTCTCCATTTTGATTTGGAATGCGGCTTTCCCAGCATATGGGATCGTTCGCTGCGGCCAATTTCTGAGTCATTAAAAAAGAAAAGTGCTCAAAAAAAAAAAAAAAAAAGGCGTGTCTTCCTGTGACAGAAAGCGAGTGTATGTTTCTATACGGAATTGCGAGCGAGGTAAAGGCATGTTTTTCCCATCGGCGCATTGACGGAGGTGTTAAGATGGCGAGAGAGGGAGGACGTGTTTGGAGGAAAAGGCCTGAAAAAGCGGGTTAAATGGAAGGAGAGGCTGGGAAAGAGAAAGGGATGTTGGCAGAGCGTGTGGCGTGATTTGAAAAGCTGAGATCCGTGCGGCAGTGCCAAACACACACACCAGTCGAAGTTCCCTTTGCAGACCGGCTTTTGTTTCCATTTTGGCATTTTGCACCATCTTTATTCTCTGCCCGCTGTTCTATTCTCTGTTTTAACAAATGCAACAATGCAAATAATAACATTACTAATAATTAATAGTTGATCAGGAGGACGAGGATTCATTTGGTGTGGTTATTGTTGATGTAATCTCTTTTAAACTGCCGGAGAATATTAATATCTCCGGTTTACATTATTTCTGTTTGTTTATATGTTTATGTGTGCAGTATATGGGGAATTTTGGTTTACCTCTGCAGGTTTTACTCTGCTGAATTCTGCCGTTTTTGACTTTCTTTCACGGTGACGAGATTGTGCCACACAAGTGTTTGAATATTAGAGGAAAAACAACTACAATAGAAAGATTTTCAAACACACACTTCTTGTGCATTTCGCATGCATTTTTCCATCTGCTTCAAATTAATAAATAAATATATTTATTTCATTTGATATGCTATGTGTTTTATCATAACTGCTAAGTGAATGAACATAAATATCTTTAGGGAAATTGTTATTTGCATATTTCACCTACACACATTAAAGCAAAACATAATTATATTTATATATTAAAATAGTTAGAATTAGCATATAGTAAATATACTGATAACATTTTTTTTTTAATTGTCATTTAAACACTTCTGTATTATAATAAATTCAAAATATTAAAATGCAGCATCAGAAATTTGCTGTTAAAATGAAAGATAATAAAATACCTATAAAATGTAATTTATGAAAACACTTATTTAAAAAAATTTGTATTTTGTTAAATGATGATTTTATGAAATTTGATTATGAAATTGTGAATATATTTGTTTTAAAACATTTAATTTTAATTAGGAAATTTACATTTATATAAAAAAATATGCATTACTTCAAAATATATTTAAAATGTAAAAAAAAAATTGTGATTTTTTTTTAAAGTTTTTTTTTCCTGCCATCACTGAAGCAGACACTCTCAAATTGGCATTTTCTCACTTCTAAACAAATCAGCTATAACACACAGGCTTCAAAATATTCTTATGTCATATTTTTAAAAACAGCCAAAAGCTAAATCCAAATGGACTAATATTTTTCCACCAGCACCTGCAATTAAACAAACTCTCTCTCACAAACACAATAAACACAGGAAAACCAGCTTCCTGAGTGCGATCCAAGCAACACCTTCACATTGCTGAAAGAGAGTCAAAAGTACACCCAGCTCCAAATCAAATCGAATTTGAAGGTGACCAGAGCGGCATGTCAGCGGTCAGTGCGGGTGACTGTCTGCTGTCGATCTGGTTACGGGCCTCAAAGCCTGGAGCAGCGGGAATCTGTTAGCGGCCCACAACACCTCGATTACCAGCCAAGAAGGAGCACTGCTGCCCAAAGGCCTTTGATGGCAAGCAGTCTCATTGCTTTTGTCACTTCTGAAGAGATGCAAAAGCTCGGCTAAAAAAAACATGATGCAGAAAATACCAACTGTAAATGTAAAGTTTGCAGCTCACACCGTCATCAAACACCCACAGCACAAAATCCGTCTTTATTTTTAAACTCCCGCTAGAAATCGCAACACCTCTCTCTTGAAAGCTGTGGAAACGATCCTGAATAGATGATTCGCTGTGAAACAAGTGATTTAACGCTTGACCGCACTTTAAGAGTCTTTTGTCGTTCGACTATACACATCCATTTCCTTTTCTAAAAGGAAAAGGCCACCATTAGTTCCCCTCTTTTCAGCGTCTATCCCTCTCTCTCTCCTTTACAACACAGAGCTGTATAGCCGTCGCCTGACTACAGAACTTGGCACCGCGGCCGGCGTTTTATCGGCTGTCTGAGCTGAACACAGCTCGATTAGAGATGAGAGCAGGCACATGTTTTTATCATGACTGCGCGATAATGGAAGCCGTATGACGTGGCGAGCTCCAGAGATGACTAACCCGGGAGAAAACATCCATCATTCTGACAAACGCAGAAGAAAAATAACAACTTTTTTTTCTGGAGCGGCGCGAGACGGCCGATCCGAGGTGCTCGTCAAAAACTCCCATTAATCATCATCATTAATACAGCCGGCGTGCGGCGAGAAGACCAAGCGTAATTATGCCGTCGTGCTCCTGGGTATTTAAGCGTCGGCGTTTAACGTCATTAATCGCTCCCAGGGGGCGATACGACACGCATCTTGTCAATACACCACAAAACAACCGGACCTGGAGAGTAAATTATACATGAATCGTGCCTCCTGAGCTACAGCGTGCAAATATCACAGTACATGCAGTTGTTCAGACGCTGGAGCCGAAATGTAAACGCTGACATTCAGAGACAGCAAAAGCAGAAGTGATCTAAACCAGGGCTGGCTTTTGGCAGACGCTCGCCGTTTAAAACTGCAAATAAATGCAAATGTTTGCTTTGAGAATAATCTTCGCAAAACACAGACTGCGTAAAACGGGGTCTGTCAGTGTTTAAGGGAAATGAACAAATGTTGCAGTAATATTCCCTCAATATGGTAAAGCGGATGTGGCCGGAACAATGAGCCATCGGGCAGCTTTAATAGCGTCCGGATTAAGACAGGAGATTCGGCCGGGTCAGCAGGAGATAATCTGAGTCCTGGCATACCGTTAAACAGGAAAAGAACGGCATGGTGAACCGGCTAACTGACGCTGAGTTCCACACGGAGCGAAAGGGAAACTCGGCATGGGCAGCAAAATCTCTTTCGGAGGCCCTGCCAGCAAACAGAATTATGGCTCTGTGTCACAACAAAGGCGAAAACCGCCGTCAAATGTTGCCTGTTCACATACTCTGAGTGCACAGATAATAGCTAAATAACTGAGCTGCCTGTAAATAGCAGCAAATATAATATTGCGCTGTTTGTGCTCGTCTCTTTCTGTGTTTTCCAAAGAACTGCTGCCAATACAGTGACCAACATACAGAGCATCTGACAAATAAATACTTGCACCTGCAACAAAACTACAATCACCAATTCTAACATTACAAAAAAAACTTTTTTAAATAAAGTTAATATTAAATGAACACACTATTATTGTTGTAGTAGTTGCAGAAAGCATTATTTTAAGTATTTAGAAATAATCCTTGACATTTATTTGTTTATTATTATTACTGTTAATAAATAATAATAATAATACATTTTAAACAATAATTAAATATTTTAATTGATTAAAAAATACATATTAATTGAACAAACTATTGTTGTAGTAGAGGTGCAGAAGACATTAAGTATGTAGAAATAAAATTCTAGCAATTATTTTGTTTATTATTATATTATCATTATTATTATTATTATTGATAATAATAATAATAATAAAATAGAAATATATTTTATATATAAATATGTATTATTTCTGCAAATCTGGAATACAAAACATTATATGTTATGTTATATTTTATGCTATATAAAACAAAATATTTTTACATTTTTATGTTCTATTTAGTCTGCATTTATCATTAAGTTGCACAAAAGTAATTTCATTGTTGGGATTTTTAATATTAATGTTCTGATTTTAATATCTAATTTTGACATTTCAATGCTGAGCAAAACAAAAATAAATAACAAAATAAAATACATAAATTAAGAGGTGTAAATCGAAAGTACATTCTCTGTCTATGAGAATGTGATCGTTCTGATTATTGGTGTGTTTATTAAAAGGCAGTAGTGTAATTAACCAGTGTGTGTGTGTGTGTGTGTGTGTGTGTGTGTGTGTGTGTGTGTGGCTTTTACACCAGCTGGGAGCAGGCCAGCTGTCACTGCCACAATACACTATCTGACATTTATACACACACAAACTATCAAAGGTATGGGTGCATTATGCTACACACTCTACAGCGAACATGCTAATTTCAGAGACTTTCGTGGAACTTAAAAATGAATGTTTGAGAACTTTGCAAAAGGATGCATTGCATGCAGTCACATTTACTCATCTGCAAATAACAATTGTGTCTTGTTTATGCATTAAAAATATCTAAAATAGTGTAAATAAAAGAGAATGCATGCTGAATTAGGTCCATTTGAATGCATTTTAGGATTTAAGCATAAATCTCAATAATTTTAGAGAGGTTCAAAGAATAAGTATATTTGCCAATGAGGTAAACATAAGGAAAAAATAAACTTAATTCAGAATATTCTTTCTGGAAACAGGTTTTATCTTAAAAAAAAATGTTGCTCCTCAAGTACATTTATGTTGTTTAGGGATATTTTTACTGGAAAGCAAAAAAAAAATACAGATTAAGAAAATTATTTTTAGCAGTGTAGAAATCAATTTTGTCCAAAAATATTATTTTCAATTGAAATAATACATTCTTACATTCTATTTAGTCTCCATTTATCATTACATTCCATTAAAGCCATTTGATTATGCATTTTAATGCCAGTTTTCTGCTTTTAGGATCTAATTTTGACATTTCTTTCAATGCTGAGCAAACATAAAAATAAATCAATAAAATCCATAAATTAAGACTGAATAGAATGTAAATTGAAAGCCATTATGAGAATGTGATCAATCATTTTCAATTTTCACAATAGAAGCATGCATAAAGAAAAGTCCCTTTAAGTTCAGACACAATTATCCTTATATTTAAAAAGACTTTAAATGAAATGAAAGTAAATGCAAATTGAAAGCTAAACGAGGCTCTTTTTCAGACAGTTTAAAGATCTCAGCGGCTGTGCAGGAATTCCGGGATTTTCACAGAAAGCAGCTTCTTTAGCTCAAGTCAGGCCAAGAAAAGCTTGGCGATCCCCACGGCAACGGAAGACTCATTCAGCTCTCCAATAATACCTTCACCACACAACGCTCAGTGACAAAGCCTAAACCGAGCCACGGTGCCCCAGTGCCAGGGCTGCCGTGCCCCAGACCCTCTCCGCCAACTCTCGCCACAACAAGACCGCGGTTAAACTGCGTCCCTTCGAGACCTGCCATCAAATCCTGTCTGCGGGCTGCTGTTGTGCAGAAATCCAGGCATGTTCACATTTCGACAATCGAGAAGGCAGATAGCACCGTGAAAAGCACACACTGCAGACAGGAGCAGAAAGAGAGAGAAAGGCTGGTAGTTACCATTTTGCACTCTCATCATAAATTTGGCACGCCGTTCAGGACGGGGAAAAAAAAAATCCACCCGCACCAGTTCTTTGCCACTCACGCCGAAACAACAACTGCTGGCTTGGCAAAGATGAAGAATTGGCGACCGAAAAAAAAAACTTGGGTAAAAAGGAAAGAAGACTGGAGACGCTCCAATTGCCGGCGGAAAGAAGTTAATTTCAAGATCAGGAATTTTCTTTTGCTTTGCTTTGCGGTTACAGGTAAAATTGGTTATTAAAAAAATAATTGCTGCAATAAAAATGTAAAAAGAAAATTGAAATAAAATAAAGGTGTGTGCACAAGAAAAAAACAACAACTAGGAAAGCAACAGCGCTTAAAATAAACGCTTTCGCTTTCCAAATAATTACAAAAATAAAAAATCTAAACAATGCCGGAAAAAAATTCCTTGGCAAAGCGCAATGAGTGTTTTCTTAGATCTTTGGATCCGGCAAAAAAACTCGAGAGTGCGGCACATGCATAACGCAGGCACATGCATGCACACTCCTGCGACGAAGGGGGTCGGGTGGGGGGGGAGCTGGCTAATGCAAGAATACGGGCAGGAAAAAAAGAGAACCGAATCAATGTTGGACGAGCTTGCAGGACCGCTGGCAAACCCAAGTGCTGCTGCTTTTTTTACTCCTTTTCTCTCCAACTCTCTCTCTCTCGATCGCTCGCTCGCTCTCTCTCGTCCTCTCCGTGTTATTTCCATAACCATTGCCTGAGTCTTTGCCAACACGAGTAGGGCCCACCTATTTGGCAACAAGATGCCTGTAGCTCAGCCAATACGTTAGCTTGAAGAGCTGAAAGGGAGGGGAAAGAGAGGAGGGGGGCTGGTGGCAGAACAAGAGAGAGAGAGAGAGAGAGCATGCAGTCCAGTCCGGTGGTGCACAATTTGCCAGTTCTCGCTCTCTCTCGTCCTCACCGCGTTCTTTCCTTAACCATTGCCTGAGTCTTTGCCAACATGAGTAGGGCCCACCTATTTGGCAACAAGATGCCTGTAGCTCAGCCAATACGTTAGCTTGAAGAGCTGAAAGGGAGGGGAAAGAGAGGAGGGGGGCTGGTGGCAGAACAAGAGAGAGAGAGAGAGAGAGCATGCAGTCCAGTCCGGTGGTGCACAATTTGCCAGTTTGACAAGTTCCTATCCACCACCGAGGCAAAGTTCAGCATCCCATCAAGCTAGTCATGGCAACCGTGTTGTTAAGTCTGGGTCGCGGTCGCCGCGGCTTGCGTAACACCACCTTGGCACAGGCCGATGGGAGAAAGCGCACCGCTCTCTCAGAAACTCCCAGCAGACCCTGCAGCCGGCAGCTGCTCGTGGATTTAGAGGCCGAGACAAAGAGGAAAGCGACCGCGCACCCCTCGCTCCCTGTGTGCATCTCTAATTTAAAACAAACATATGCTGTGTTTGTCTGAGAAAACGAGGAGCTCAGGCTGAATGCAGCAGGCCGAAGGACGCGAGACCTGAAGTCGCTCACAAAACTTCGAAAAGTTGTTCGGAACGACGTCCCTGCAAAAAAAAAATCAATTGTAACACAAGTTGTGTCATCTTCAAAATCTCCCATCAGCCATTTTTAGAAATAAAAAAAAAATGGTCAAGCACTAATGAGTATATAAGATCACTTCAAGTCCAAATGCAAGCACTGTTTTGTCACATTTGGAAGGCTTTCCGAAGTTTAATTGCGCAAATTTTAATGTGCATCAGAAATTTGCCAACGAATGCTCTAAAATGCATTTCAAACGTCATGATTTTCTTGACTGAGTTGACTGGGAGTGTAAATGCTGCTTTTTATTTTTTTTTACACGCAATCATAATCATTTATCTGAGTTTTGGAAATACTTTAATCTTGCGATCAAAAAGAATATAAAACAACCGCTGCTTACAGCATAAAATAGAGCAGAGATTCCTAGAGATATTCAGATCTGAGACGAAACGAGACGTAGACGGAGCTGTTGATCAATTCTTGTTGATGATTTCTTAAAAAAAAAGCAGTGAATGACTGGATGCTGTACTTCCCACAAAAAAAGGGAAATTGATTTGAAATGCTGGATTAGCAAACATATGCAAATATCTCTTAAATGAGATACCAAGAAAACATCATTGGACGGATGTATGGTGATAACGCTCTCCCATTGCAGTAAAACTCTTCATTAGTGCTTCCTCTTTCAAATCTGAGCCTACGTGTCAAAACCAACACCTGCTTGAGGTCTCTAATAAGATGCTAATTGAAGCACACAACCAGAGGAGAGCAGAATTTGTTTATGAATGCATTTGTTTTCAATAAAAGCAGCACCTTTATTTCAAACAATCCCTTCTCTGTTTGAAACACAGCCCTTAATGGCTTCCTCTAGTGCTACCAGTGCCAGTATGAGATAATTAGCTTCTGATCAACATGTGCGTTTGGAAATTCACTTGCTTAAAGCACAATTCACTTTATCTATAGAACGGCGGCGCCAGAGAATAAAGCGTTTTTACAAATCAAAAACATATTGTATTTTTTAAATAATATTTGAATGAATTAAACGTTAGTTAAGCTATTCAAATAATTTAAATAGTATTAATTAAAAATAAATATTTGTTAAAATATTTGTTTAAATGTTCGACTGTTATGGGCTAACTGAAATTGTTGTTGTAAGATAAACAGATATCCAATCTTTACCTACGACCACAACGCACTCCAGCTTGTTATTCCTGCCAAAAACACAATAAATTACGAAAGAAAGAAAAAAAAAATCAAGGACACACAAACATCTGAAGCGCCGTGAAATTTGTGAAAACAAAGACGCGGGTCCAAATATTCAGCAGGCTATCCAACTGACAGTTGCGGCTATATTAATACGCCAGGTTGCTTGGCAACCGTAAATAGCCTACGTATTAGACTAATGAACTATATTACTTGGCGGAAGAACTGTTCGTTGTTGTTGTTATTATTATCAATAAAACTAACTATTTCTTGAACACTTATGCACTGAATAACATACTGTTGCTGCCGTTTAATAAACGCACAGGAGTTAAACCTCTCGTGACGGTTTTATTCTACGCATGGGCCTGTCATCTGTTTTCAAACGTATAAAAAGACACTAATAAGCTAATAACTCAATGGAAGGGATAAAAGTGTCTTAAAATGTTTGTAGCAAAACATCGCATATCATCAACTTGTATCAGTCCTGTCATCAAAACCCAACAAACCATGGCCTGGTTTCTCACCTACTATCCCAGCACGAGTCGCATTGCTCCTTACAGAGGTCAGGGAAATCCTGAAATACGGTTAAGAGTTAGTAAAGCGGCGTTTAACGCTCGGTGACTTGTTTCTCAGCGTTTAACATCAGCAGCGCGTCACGTCCGCCATTTTGACCACAAATTATGAGGAGCGCAAGATTTCTGCCAGCCCAATTAAAAATAATCGCTGTGTTATTTTTTCCCCCTTCGCCTGTTCCTGCAACATTAATGCTTAAAAGAGAGAAGACATCATCTCTCAAGTGTGTGCCAGCAGTCGGATGGAAATGAACGAGCTGGAAAGAGCGTTTGGTGTCGGGCGCCAGATAATCATTTGTGTTGGTTTGTCACTGACGGTAAAATCAATTAATAATAGCAAAAACACACCCAAGCACCTTCCAATCAATGCAGAAAAAAAAACTGTTCGGCCAAAGAAAATTACTTGATCATCCAAGTAGCCTACCCGCAGTTTTGGAGGTTGTGGCATAAATTATTGGCATATAGGCCTAGGCTATATTATAACCAACGCATTTTTTTTCTTGCCATACTATGTTCAAAATCCATATTCAAGTCACACTGGTAATAAAACGACAAGCGGCGATAGAATAAATAAAGCAGCCTTTTGAAAGGCCTATTATTCAAACTTTTTTTCTTCATCAAAAACTTCACCTGATTTTTCTTGGTTGGTTTAAACTCAACTATTTTGTTTAGATATTCGAGCTTTATAACAATAGCAGCCTACATTTTACATTGGAAACTTTGGCAATGTTGCATTGGCAAAGTTGCACTATAGTTCTATAAAGCAAAGTGTGATCATTACCCTAGTTTGACTGAGCTGGCGCAACAACAAAGAAATCAAAATAAAAAAAAAATCATAAACACTGGAGCCTAAAACAAAAACACTGGGGTTGAATAATCCACAAAAAAAGTCTCAGATCTCCGACTGGCGATTCAAGCTGTTATCTGTGGTAGGCTAATTGAATATTGATGATTTTTCCTGATGATTCCTTTCCGATGTTTTCTGTTAAAACCCTCTAAACGATTATACATTCGGTTATTGAATATAATGATGTCGATTCCATGCGCATTTATCAGGTTAGGAGAGGAAATGCACCAAAGACGGATACGATTACAGTCCAGCGTTTTAAAAAGACCTCTTAACAACTGCAGTGATTAGTCTAGCTTAAATACGATTTTATTATATTCATAAGAAACAGATTTCAACGAAATGTTAGATAATAAGCTAATACAATATCCTGTAATATCAATATCCTCGCAGCAAATAAGATCATTTTAGGAGATACGCAAAACCGGAGGAATGAAACACTGCGACTGTGATTTACAGAAACAGAAAACGAAATATAAAACACATCCGTTTAAATATATAATGCATTTACCTTGCTTTTCAGTGCCAGCAGACTGATTTCGCACAGCAGAGATATTTATAGCAAACCAGTAGGCTACAAGGCTTTTTTTCCTTTTTAAAGATTTGATATTATAAAAACATTAGATTTTATCGTATAAATAGCCTGCATATTTTTAGAAACAACTCAGCTAGTGAAAACAAATAGGTTATTGTGGAAATATAATATTATTTAAAACTCGGTCAGTGTGAAACCCAATCAGCTTTAATCTCTGAAAAATAGCAGAACTATCAATGTCTTTATATTTCAGCTTTAGGTAAAATGAATATGCCATCTCCAAGATTAAATATATTTATTCTAAAAAATAACATTAAAAATAAAATATAATAATAATTATTATTATTATTATTAAATACCGAGCTAAATAAGGAAAATTGGGCTGGAACCTGAAAAATCCTACATTATGAAAACGCTTTTATCAAATGAAAATGTGAATATTTGGTGAAAGTGGAATATTTGCAAGATTTAGCCTATAATTCATTAAAGTGATTGCTACCTTTAACCCAATAAAAGGGTCTGAAGCACATTCATTAATTATTAATTACTGAAAATATAAATAACTTAATATTAATTGATATTATTATATAATTGTTTATTGTTCTGTAATATACTTCATGTTGTTTCTGGATTAAACTTTTTTTTAATGTTTTATTTTTTCTAGTGTGCTGACCATTGGGAAAACCAGAAAAGCAAGCAGGTTTAATGAGAGAGATGTGGGTTTTGGGGTCTGTTGGTTGCCTGCTGTGTGTCCGTGACCCTCCCTGAGGATGTGACCCACCGTGACCCTGAAACGCCATAATGAAGACAGACGTGATGGCTGATTCTGCTCTCTTATAGGAGAAAGACGCTCTGACAACACAAGAATATAAGAGACAAAGAGCCTGTTAAAATGATTTTTCATAAGGGGAAGGAGGCAGACAGTGAGAGAGAGTAAAAATGTGATAAATACCAACGTGACAGACGTTGAGGGAGGTGGAGGCCGTGGAGAATCATGTGCTAACACACGCTATCGTGAGGACGCTAGTCCAGACATGCCAGCGTGGACAAAACCATGGCGGTAAAGAGACAGCTGACCCCCACACACACACACACACACACACACACACACACGACCATCTATTGTGTCTGACACTGGACACACGCGCTGGTGTATAACCTCACACCTCAGAGACGTGGGTCGTGTGTGAACATGTGTAAGCGTGAGGTTCGAGCAGGTGTGTGTGTGTGTTGGCACAGGTGAGGTCCGCCCCTCCTCTCGCTGCTGATATGCCGCGGGTCTGTTTTGATTTTTGACAGGTCTGTTTTGAGTTGTCACAGTGCATGATGGTTACAAACACCTAGATCAAAACTGTCTAAAAACAGAAAAAAATGTTGGTAACACTTTATTTTAAGGTGTTGTTGTTACAGTGTAATTATTAATTTAAGTACTGAATAATATTAATTAACTACATGTACTTACTACATGGTTAGGGTTAGGATGAGGGTTTGGCTTAGGGTTACTTTCATGCAATTATGCAGAATTAATTGTTATGAAGCAACATGGTGGTATGGTTAGGTTTAAGTGTGGGTTAAGGTGTAAGGGATGGGTCAACAGTGTAATTAAATGTAATTACAGAAATTAATTACAAATGTAATTACATGCAGGCATTTTTAAAAAATATAAGTGCAATGTAAAAACAATAAGTAAATTATTCACTTAAATGTAATTACTTAAGGCCACCTAATATAAAGTGGGACCTATTTTATGCATTAATTAAATTAAGTGTCAGAAAATGGACTTTACCTGAAAAGATGTATATGTGTTTTCTTTAGGCTTTTTTATTTTATTTTTTATAAATGTCACGGCAGGTTGTCACATATTTTATATGACATAATTTTACAATTAAATTTGTTAAATTAAATTAAATTTGACCAGAACAATACTTTGATATTCTTGTGTATTATGTTTTATGTTTGCGGTTTCATTAACTTTTTTTTGCTTCATAATTGTTTTAATCTTTAAGTTTTAGCTGTTAAGCCTATAAATTACGTAGACCTAATTAGCAGATTTCCATTGTGACAACTTACCCCATATAGTCAAAGTACTCTAAATAAATAAATAAATAAAAACCAATGTGTTATATGATTTGTATATTTTTTACTCTGTTAATTAATGATAATGTTTATGGTGAGTAAAATTTTTTTAGTCAGAACTTAATATTTTTATTTAGCATGGATGCATTGATTTTGTCAAAAGTGACAGTAAAGACATTATAATGTTACAAAAGGGTTCTATTTCACATAAAAGCTCTTCTCAACTTTCTATTAATCAACCAATCCTGAAAACACAGTTTCACACAAAACTATTAAACAGCACCAATGTTTTAAACACTGATAATAATTGTTTCTTGAGCAGCAAATCAGTATATTAGAATTATTTCTGAAGGATCATGTGGCACTGAAGACTGGAGTAATGATGCTGAAAATTCAGCTTTGCATCCCACGAATAAATTAAATTGTAAAATGTATTTGAATAGAAAATTGTTAATTTAAATAGTAATAATTTTTCACAATATTGCTGTTTTTACTGTATTTTTTTATTAAATAAATGCAGCCTTGGTGAGCAGAAGAGACTTCTTTCAAAATCATTCAAAACTGCACCCTCCCCAAATGTTTGAATGGTAGTCCACAGTCTAACTGGCATTCAAAAATTATTCTGCACTGAGAAAAATGGTTGAACAAAGTGTGACAACTAGCCCCAGTTTGCCCTATGTATCACCAGCATTTGAACCGTTTCTCATACATGCAAAGAGAGCTAAAACACTCTTTTTTTCTATATGTGCTGCCCTGTTTGATAGTAGCATGAATGCACATTTCCTTTCTGAATGACCAAATGCTAGCGTATCAGCATAAACGGCGTCAGGCGTGAGGACGCACCCAGGCCCCGTACAGATCGTGTCTAGCCAGTGATGCATGACGATAGCTGAAGCTGTTTGGTGGTGTTTGCAATTACCCCAGTTTACAAACCCGCACATTACTACGTGTGAAAAATCTGCAAGCAATTTGTGGCAGCGGAGAGAGAGAGGAAAGGCACATGTATCCCAGAGGGCCCTGAGAGACCGGAGCTCAAGAGCTGCACTGCACTCTGGGAAGAACCGCATTGTAGGGTTAAGGCCTGCAAAATATCAACCTGAAATACATCGGCTCATTTGTCAACAGTACATTCTCTGGAACTAATAGGAGGAAATGGTTAAGGTGTGCTGCGCTGTGTGCCGGATTTGCTCCACTGCATTCACTTCTGGAGAAATATTTCTGAAAAAGTCTCTTCTGCTTATCAAGGCTGTGTTTATTTGATCAAAAATACAGGAAAAAATAGTTTAATATTATTACAATTTAAAATAGCTGTTTTCTATTTGAGCAATTTGTGGCAGCGGAGAGAGAGAGGAAAGGCACATGTATCCCAGAGGGCCCTGAGAGACCGGAGCTCAAGAGCTGCACTGCACTCTGGGAAGAACCGCATTGTAGGGTTAAGGCCTTCAAAATATCAACCTGAAATACATCGGCTCATTTGTCAACAGTACATTCTCTGGAACTAATAGGAGGAAATGGTTAAGGTGTGCTGCGCTGTGTGCCGGATTTGCTCCACTGCATTCACTTCTGGAGAAATATTTCTGAAAAAGTCTCTTCTGCTTATCAAGGCTGTGTTTATTTGATCAAAAATACAGGAAAAAATAGTTTAATATTATTACAATTTAAAATAGCTGTTTTCTATTTGGACATATTTAAAAATGTAATTTATTCCGGTGATCAAAGCTGAATTTTCAGCATCATTACTCCAGTCTTCAGTGTCACATGATCCTTTAGAAATCACTCTATTATGCTGATTTGATGCTCAAGAAACGTTTATTATTATTATTATTATTATTATCAATGTTGAAAATTGCTGTGAGGCTTCATATTTTCATGGAAACTGATACACCACCATTTAAAAGTTTGGGTTAGTAAGCTTTAAAAAAAAACATGATACTTTTATTCAGCAAGGATGCACTAAATTGATCAAAAGTGACAGTGAAGACATTTAAAATGTTACAAAATGTCTTTTAAAATTTCTATTCATTAAAGAATCCTGAAAAAATGTGTCATGGTTTCCATTATGCAGCAAAAAATTTTTTAGCATTGATAATAATAAGAAACATTACTAATAACTGAGCAGCAGATCGGTATATTAGAATGATTTCTGAAGGATCATGTGACACTGAAGACTGGAGTAATGATGCTGAAAATTCAGCTTTACATCACAGGAATAAATTATATTTTAATACCTATTCAAATAGAAAACAGCTATTTCAAATTCAAATAATATTTCACATATTACGGTTTTTACTGCACTTTTGATCAGATAAATGCAGCCCTGGAGAGCAGAAAAGAAAGGTGAAAAGGACATGACAGATTAAATCTACAAAATGTGTTTTTGCAAACATACTATGGTAAAACTGTTATCAAACTGTGATGTCATACATGCCCACGCTTTTCCTCTTCCGTTTGGCTAACACATAATTGCACTAAATGCAACTTAAACAATGATGGCTCACTGATAAAAATCATTACTGCATCATTTCTTGAGTAGGTGCTGCAGCACAGGATGGAGTCTAGCAAAAACAAACAAACAGCAACAAAAAAAAGCCAGCAGCAAGAGATTTCATAAGGAATAATGGATGAAGGATTGCACACCCGAGCTGGTAATGATGTTCCTGCAGCTCTACTGGCAGAGACTAACGCTAGCAACGCCAAGGTCACGGGTTCAGTTCCCAGGAAATGCAGGTGCTGGTAAAATATATAGCTTGAGTGCACTGTAAGTTGCTTTGGGGGCAAAAGTATCTGCCAAATGCAGGAAATATAATGACAAAATGTTTTTGGACGGACACCCTCTGCAATTATTCTATGGATATTAAAAGTAAAAATAAATATATAAATAAATAAATAAATAAATAAAAATTACTTCTTTGTATTTTTTTCTTATTCCATAGATATTCAAAATAAAATAAAATAAAATAAAATAAACATTAATCCGATCTATTAGAAATGCTTTCATAGGTTTTTTTCTAACAGTCCGATATTTTACCCAACGCAAAACAAAAAAGTTTAGCATACCAAAGTGTATAAAAACCTGACAATAAAAACAAGAAACTTCAAAATAAAACATTTAAATTTATCATTACCATTAACTCCAAAAAAAAATGCTCAATTATTAACAGAAATGAATGGGAAAACACTGCTACTGCTAAAAGGTCATGATTAAAAAAAAGAAAGAAAATCTCTGGTGGTTAAGATCTTTTGATCGTCCAGTTGCATTGTTACTGTAGCATTATCAGAAATCTTGAGCCTACTTAACTTGTGTCCGATTTCGTCGTACCGCAGAGTTATCTGCGCGGCTCGATGCACACGACCGGCGCACCACTGATTTCATCTGCGTCGAGAATCAAACCGAGGCTTAGCGCTGCTTACGGAGCGTGACGGAGAACACAGGAAACATCATTAGTCCTGCATATCTCTGCTTTTGATAACCAGGCCCAGATGGACTCTGCAGACATCTCCTTCTGAGAAGTGGATTTAAAGAGACAGTTCACTAAAAAAAAATGAATTCTCTCATCATGTACTTTAACTTTCTTTCTTCTGTGGCACATAAAAGAAGATATTTTGAGAAATGTCCATACAGTGCAAGTCAATGGGCTTGGTTCTCTTAATAAAAACATATTTAAGCTTGCAATACTTTTTAAAGTTGTAAAGTAAATAAACATGTTGGATTATTACTATTTCAGTCCACTTTATTTCAATGTTACTCGCTGTTTCTTTGTATTGTGAAATTTACTAGCAATATCTGAGTGAAAATTGTTTCTACACTATTTTTTTTTTCCTGGTAAAAGGCATTATTGGATGATGAATGTACATGAAAAGACTGACCATGTGATTGAAGACTCAGTATTTCCACATGTCAAAGAGATCAATCTTTCAAATGTTTGGCCTGTTAGTTTGTTTGTTTTTGTGTTGTTTTGGAAGAAATGAATACTTTTATTCACCAAGGATTAGGGATGTAACGATTAACCGCGAGCTGGTTGAAAATCGATTCAAATACGTGACGATTCAAATCGGTTGAGATGCTAAACAAATCTCGATTCATTTAGGGGTAGGAGTTTATATGAATGCATGTCTGAGGGGAACTTACTGTCTTTAGAAAAGTTTAGATGGTATTTT
>NW_015544163.1:2416255-2430377 GCF_001515605.1 Sinocyclocheilus anshuiensis
GCTAAAAAAATGGTGAATCGAATCGAATCGTGAGTTGAGTGAATCGTTACATCCCTACCAAGGATGCATTAAATTGATCAAAAGTGACAGTAAAGACTTTTATAATGGTATAAAAAATGATATTTAAAATAAATGCTTTTTTAAACTTCTATTTATCAAAGAATCCTGAAAAAATCATGGTTTCCACAAAAAAAAATAAAAATAATAATCAGCACAACTGTATTCAGCAAAGATAATAATAATAAATGTTTCTTGAGCAGCAAATCAGCATATTAGAGTGATTTCTGAAGGATCATGTGACACTGAAGTGAACACAAGATGTAGAAGATCTGGATTGAATATCTTGTTTTTGTCTTTTTTAAATGTCAAGCGTACTTTCTGCGCTGCCGAAATAAATTGGAAAGAGTAATGAATACCAAACAGGTTTTCCAAACACTCCCTCCTCTGCCATTGGTCAGACAGACAGGTAGTCCCGCCCCCAGAATTCCACCATTGGTTGAGCCAATGTCGCTGTTTTAGCTTGGATGAGATGTTCAAAAAATGTTTTTGGGGAGTCAACTTAAACATTATTTATATACTATTATAGTATTTATAAATTTTTTATATATTAATTTATTATTTTAAATGAGCATTTATTTTTATATTTTCAGTTTTCAGTTTTCAGTCCAAGTTATGTTCTTTTGTCATTTTGGTAAAATATGACACTTATACACTTATACACTTTACAATAAGGTCTCATTACTCAACATTAGTTAACGAACATTAACGAACAATGAGTAAATATGTTGGTTACGGTATTTATAATCTTTGTTAAACTTATTAATAAAAATACAACATTGTTCATTGTTAGGTCACGTTAGCTTAGGTCCATTTGATAATATTAACAGATTTTAACAGTGTATTAGAAAAGGTTAAAAATTAACATAAACTAAAGCCCCGTTCACACCAAGAACGATAACTATAAAGATAACGATATTAGCGTCCACACCAGCGAACGATATCGTCTGTTTATTCTAAGGGCACGCGCGTCTGCCGCTTTAAATTTTTGAGCTCGTTACAGCAGGATGGATTCTGATCGGCTGTCAATTTTTTATCGTTCTTCAGCTGGAGAAAAATCGTTCTGAAAGTGATTCCAACGATATCGTTTCTCTTTGTCTTTATCATTATAGTTGTGGTGTGGACTTTGCTATTCTTTAATATTGAGAACGATTTTTTAGAACTATATCTTTATCATTATCTTTATAGTTATCGTCCTTGGTGTGAACGGGCCTTAAGATTAATAAATGCTTTAGAAGTATTTTTCCTTCGTAATTCATGTTAACTAATGTTAGCAAACAGAACCTTAGTGTAAAGTGTTACTTCTATTTTTAAGATTTCGATTTAGCTTTAATTTATATCTATTTTAGTTTTAGTATTTTAGTACTCCAACGTCACAAAACTTTATGAGTTACTTGACAAGGCAGAATTTATAATTTTTTTTTTAAGTTTAAGTTTTTCCATCTAATATTTATATTCTATTTTATTTCAGCTTTATTCAAGTTAACAAAAACTATTTTTAATAGCGGTAGTTTCGGTTTTAGTTAACAATAACAACACAAACTTACTTACAATTGCCTTGGCACATTAAGCTGGGATACAGGAAACAAATATTTTAATACTGAAAACGAGCTGAAACCCTTTTTACTTCCATAATATGATGTATTTATAAGTGAAATAAGATATTTAATAAGAAACAAATGTAGGAAAGGACTTGATTTTGTCCATCAGGATTGATTGGGTGGTGATAAACGTGGGTAAATTAGTGTGATCATGTCATGGAAAACATTTTCCTTGCTTTTTTGAAACAAAAGACTTCGCTCTATTATGTAGACAAGCTCTAGTGTTAGGTAAACATGGTAAAATGAGTATGAAAAACGAAATTATGATTGTTTTAGTGCAACAAACCTTGATTAGAATTGGAATTCATGTGGAAAAAATAGGCTATTGACATGTGTGAGAAGCAAAAGAGGGACAGACGAAATGAGAAAGTCCTAAACACAGACCTGTAGTCGCTTTCTCTGCATTCATCCTTACACAAGCAAAAGAGGCCTGTGCCAACACACACAGACACACACACACACAGGAAACCACATACACACCTGAGCTATTAAACATGAATCTATCTACCTATCATCTCTATTTTAATTTACCTATATACCTATCATCTCTATTTTAATTTTAAGTGTAGTAGTAGTGTAGTCATACTTTCTAAAGGAATAAATATATATATATATATATATATATATACTTCTTTCTTTTATCAATTATCAATTCTTTAATATTAGATCTATCGATTAAACAATTAGGTGAAGAATAGTAAAATGCCATTACACCACCATATTTAAGAAACAATAGTTTCTGGAAATGTTAACAAAAAAAGTTATCAGTATTGCTGTGGAAGAAAAAAAAAAATCAGTCAAATAATCTCAAGGTTGGCAGGAAATACCGACAGAGTGAAATGAATAAAGCCATGGATCAAGACTTGGTAAAAGAGTCTCTCTCTCTTGCTCTCTAGAGGGGCGTAATTGGGTTACGGAGCACAACGCACCATTGTTTTTACAGTGGATGGATTGTACCAGCGACATGCCATTCTCACAACAAACGTATTTGAAGGCCGAATGCATCTCCTTTGTTTGGCCGGTACTGCTCTTGTGCCTCTTCCTTCACTAAGATCTTACAGGAGGAAGATGTTGGACTTCAAACATTGTAAAGGGCCCCTGATGTATTACGCTTATGATGTATTTGTATACTTTCCAGATCAAAGCCAAATGTAATACTATCAACTAACAATGCTGCGCATAAACGTCTCGTGTTACGACCCAACCGAACATGCAGTGCTTTAGCGGACGCTAACAGGCTGCGTCTCATTAGCGGGAAGCCAGCATTCTAAGACTGAACTGTAGGGATGTTTGACCTGATCAGATTTCCTTCAGGGTTGCTGTTGCTCATTTCAAATGATGATGGAGATTCCTCACACAGGACTTTCGGTTGGATTTTCATGCAAGCTCGTAGCTGCACTTGATCTCTGGCTTGTGGTTTCTGTGGAAAGGGCCTGTTTTCTGAGCCGTGTGCGTTCGTTCCTCTACTTTCACATATGGCTCCTATTCCACATGTATTTGTCAGAGCAGCTGGGTGGAGAGCATCGCCCAAACATACTACAGCACCACACTTAAACTAGATCTGTACATTTCCTGAAGAATATGTGAGAGATGCTTGTGCAAAAGTTGCACTCTCATGTGATGCTAGAGTGTTGTGGGGCTTACACAGTTGCTAGGGCATTCTGTATGATTGCTAGGGCATTTTTAGGGAATTATAGTGTTCTGGGTGGTTACCATGGCATTGTTAAGTAGTTGCTAGAATGTTCTATGTGGCTGTAAAATGTTCTAAATGGTTGTTAGGGTGTTGGTTGTTCTGATTGGTTACTATGGTCTTGCTAGAATGTTCTTGGTGGTTGCTATGTGATTGCTAAAGTGTTCTGGTGGTTACTATGGCATTCTTAGGTAGGCCTAGTTGCTAGAATGTTCAAGGTGGTTGTTAAAATGTTCTAAATGGTTGCTAGGGTGTTGCCTGTTCTGGGTGGTTACTATGGTGTTGTTAGGTAGTTGCTAGAATGTTCTATGTGGCTGTAAAATGATCTAAATGGTTGTTAGGGTGTTGCGATAATGTTCTAAGTGATTGCCATCGTGTTCTTGGTTGTTACTATGCTAGTAGTTACTAGAAGGGTTTTAGGTGGTTGTTGAACTGTTCTGGGTGGTTACTATGACGTTGTAGATGCTAGAATCCTCTAGGTGGCTGTAAAATTTTCTAATTGGTTGCTAGGGTGTTGCTAGGTAGTTGCTATAATGTTCTAAATGGTTCCTAGGTGATTACTAAAGTGTTCTTGGTGGTTACTAAGCCATTGCTAGTAGTTACTAGAATGTTCTAGGTGGTTGTAAAATGTTCTAAATGGTTGCTAGGGTTAGGGTGATGGTTGCTAAGGTGTTCTGGGTGTTTAGTATGGTGTTGCTAGATAGTTGCAAAAATGCTATAAATGGTTGGTAAGGCAGTGCTAGGTGGTTGTTAAAGTGTTTTAGGTGGTTACTAAGGTGTTGCTAGGTAGAGGCTAGGTAGTATGTTTACCAATGAAAGCCAAACAAACCCAAAAGTCTACAGATATGGCTCAGTTGCTCATATGATGTTGCTCATATTTTTTATTTATTTATTTTTTTAGCACTGACCAGGTGAAAATCGAACATTCGAACATATAGAAAAGCAACAGCACACCGCTCTTCAACAAAACACACAATCAGTCATGTGTGGAGCGCAAACGGTGCAGGACGAGTCACACACACACACTCACTCAGAGGTTTGTTTAAATTCAGCTACACATGTAAAGAAAAGCACCCAGTTGGAATAACATAATCTCTGAGTTCAGGTCAAACGAGGATACGATAACCTTAGAAATCCTAAAATGTCTGTTGTTTGCAGTTCTCGGATCGTTTTATATGTCGTCTTGGGGTTAATTCAACCGCACACTTGGCCATGGGACTCGAGCAAAAGGGTCCAAATGACTTCCTGGCTTCTATGAGGCTGGCGGAGCTCCGGCCAATGCCGTTCTAACTTTAGTATGGAAATAAAAAAATGACATATGAAAGCAAACACAAGCGAATGTAAGGAAGGAGATATGGAACTTTTCTTGGACGGCCCGTCTTCTCTTTGTTTGTGTAAGTCACGGCACATGGTAAATGTCATTCCGCATTACGCCGCCGCACGATTTGTATTTCGTTTGTATTTTTCTTGAAACCGCCCAAAGCCTGCCGGGAGGACGGGTGAGCCGAGGTGAGGTTACTGCTGGTTCCCAGGAGCCTCTTCCCATTAAAATTTTAAGACAAAACAGGGAAAATGCCACAAAGTACGGTCATATGAGAAAGGCATTGTTCTTAAAGAGATGAACCAAAACAGGGATAAAAACAGCTGGACATCTGGTTATCTTTGAGGGAAACGGTCGGATGGGGAACAGAGCATTTTTACCTGAGCTGTTTGAAGCGTGGAGCCGTGATTAGTCTAACACACACTCCATCGCCGACAGGGAGCCACAAATGCGAAATCATGAGCTGACTTGAGCTCAGTCCATATCCTATTCCAGATGATATGCGGAGGGACGTTAAACGAATCTGTCCCAGAGCAGCTCATTCACAAATGTGCACCAAACTATAAAGTCTGTTTGTTCAGTTGGGTGCATTACATATAACACTATGTACACAAATGCAAATGCTACTAGCTATGTAAGCTCAATTTCATGCGATTTTGAAATCTTAAATGCGTTCAAATGCGAGAACGCAACATGCCGCATTCTCAACTCAACTGATGAACTTGCAGAAGCAAACAGGATGCAGAATTTCAATTCTAATGTTCAAATGTAAAGAAGCAGAATTAAAGGGATAGTACATAATTTTACGGTTGACCCACTGATGCCACATGGACTATTTTAATGAAGTCCTTACTACCTTTCTGGGCTTTGAATATGGTAGTTGCGTTGCTGTCTATGCAGGGTCAGAAAGAGGGTTCATCAAAAATATCTTAATTTGTGTTCAGAAGATGAATAAAGATCTTACAAGTTTGGAATGACATGAGGGTGAGTAATTAATGACAATTTTTATTTTAGGTGAACTATCCCTTTAAAATCGAGTGAGACTCAAAGAAATTAATATAACTAAAGAAGCCTTGTTTGAATATTTGAAATACCACCTAAATAAATTTGTATTTAAATTATATTTGATCATATATGTGTATACATCTATATATTTATAGATATTTACATACGATATACAATTTTGCACTTCTGAAGAATACGTGAGTGATATTTCTGCAAAAGTTGCTAGCATGACATTAGTGTCTTGTCTAAAAGTCTACAAATATAGCTTCAATTCAGTAGATTCATTTTCTGGTGATTCTCATTCAAATTCCAGTTCAGCTTCCTGTGAGATGTGGCCAGTTCAATTAAAACTCACACTGTTTAATTCTGAATTTTCACAGTCCTTGTTGTGCAGCATGAGTTTTTAATGGAGGGGGCTTAATTTAATGAACATAGCTGAATTTGCATGGAAGGTATGAGACCGCATGGATTTCGGTCGTAAGATGCTTCTGCAAAACTTGGGACAGATGATTAAGCGTTTGGTAGAGCCACACAATATGTGGTGCAGGGCAGCAACTTTCATTGCATTTATTCTACCCGACATAGGGCCTGTCAGAAAAAGCCCTGCAGCCTGTGGCCTGCTACCACTGCCAGCAGACGCTCACAGGAATCCTGTCCGCGCAAACACACACACACACACCCCTCCCTCGCTCGCTCTGTTTGCTCACAGCTGCAGGGCCTCCTCAGGGTTCATGCAAGGTAAAGATATGCTATATTATGCAACCGTGTATAGATTTTCCACTGCTAGAGGTTGGCCAACTTCCTGCTCGCTCAGAGACGAGCAACGAGAGCTGCCGCGCTTTGTTCCCGCCAGCAACAGGCAGCGATTCCTTGCAGGACTGGTTGGCTAAACAGCACGGCGGGCCATGCCATGTGGTCGCGAGTAACACTCCACACACGGTTGTTTACGATCTACCGTCATTGCTGCTTTCTGTTTTCAAGCAGTTCGGAAACATTCGCGCGCAGACCGTTCGGGTTGCCACGCTGCGACTTTTGACAGACTCTGGAAAAGAAAAAAGAGAGAGAGAGACGCAGCTTTCCTCTCGCACATCCACACCCACCAACCCCCAAGACAGGAAAAGCGTCTCTGGCTGCACGGTTAACTCATGAGACGCTCGCTCTCGGTCGCTCTCACACGCTGGAGAAATACCTCAGGGTCAAATGTGCGCAACGTTCCACTGTGAACCCATTTATGTTTTAGTTAATGATTTTTTGGGCTTAATAATCTTATCTGAGATGAGAGTTTATGACTGTAGCTCGTCAGAGGTCACAAACTTTCTTTCTGAAACTCTTTACGCCGAAAGTTTTACTGCTTTTTTACTGCATTTAAGCAAATTGACATGAAAGCTTGTTTCTACCTCAGACTAAAAAAAAAGTAAATGTGACTTTATATTCTCACAATTGTGACTATTTTTCACATTTAGACTTTTTTTTTTCACAACTGCAACCTTATTGTAATTTTGATGTTTTATCTCATAATTGCAATTTTTCACTATTTAGACTTTAGTTTTTCAGTTGCATCTTCATTTCTCACATTTGTGCTATTTTGACACCGAGACTTGAACTAAGACTTAATTTTTTTTATAAAAGTGATTTTATTTCTTACAATTGTAACTTACTGTGACTTCCTGTCTCATATTGTTAACTGAATTTCTCACAATTTAGACTTTAATTCTTTCAATTGCAACTTTATTTCTCACATTGAGACTTTATTTTATATAAAAGCAATTTTATTTCTCAAAATTGTAACTTACTGTGACTTTGTCTCATATTCGTAACGCAATTTCTCACAATTTAGATTTTAATTATTTCAAATGCAACTCATTTCTCACACTGAGACTTTATTTATTTATTTAAATAGAATTTCTTACAATTGCAACTTAATTCCTTGTAACTGCAACTTTCTATCTCATAATTGGGACTTAATTTCTCACTATTTAGACTTTAATTCTTTCAAATGCAACTTTTTTTTCTCACAATTGTGACTATATTTCTGACACTGAGACTTTATTTTAAAAACAATCCTCACAGTTGCAACTTAATTTCTTGCAATTGTGACTTTTTATCTCATAATTAGAACTTTAGGTGAGAATGTTGAGGTGGAAACAGACTTCCATTTTGTCTCAGATCGTTTCTCCTACAGTTCCATGGAAGAAATAAAAGTAGATAAAAATGAGACAATTGCTGACAATCAATTTTAAAGTACATGAATGTCATTGATGTGAATAGCATAAACGTGAGACTCTAGAAAATCCATGTGGGAGTACTGGGATCTTATTCTTGGAAATAAATATCTGAAAAGTAGGAGACATAAAAAAAAAAGCCATTGAATCTTGATATGAAATGCCATTCGCAACTAATTTTTCTTCCCTTATTTGGCATTCAGCAAGAAAACATGAAAGACAGGATTTCACTGGGAAAAGATTGAACAATGAAGAGTTAGAGTTACATACTAAGTGACTGAAGGGGTTGAATATGTTTTGTGATGTCAGCCAAAAAAGAAAAGTAATTTCATAGGGAGAGCAAGTTATTACATTTTGATGAAAGATTAAGATTTGAATTAATGTGCTGCAATTAATCATACACAAAAAGCACAGGAATGTGCATTAAAAAAGGTAAATAGGGTCAATTTTGATTGTATGATAAATTAAATCACATTGACGTCTAGGAGAAACAGTTGGGATACAAACAAGATCTCATTTGGGACTTTTCTTCTTATTCGCAGCACAAAAAAAAAGAAATCTGGAACTCTTCAGGAAATCTAAATCGGCTTCAGCCAATCATATTCCTTGACAACCTAAACAATAAACAGCCAATCACAGCTGTCGCTGCCGGGAAGGTGTGACGCACATGTGCGGCGGTGGGCGTGGCCAGGTTGAGAGGAAATGTGCTAATGTGATGCAGGTTGACTGTCAGAGGTTGTGGAGGCCATATGGGTTAAGAGTCAGGCGAGGATCTGGCACACGTGGCAGCGTTTTCTCGCATGCGCTCTGTCGATGCCAGCCGTGATATGTGCAGTCGCCACCAGATTGACACGGATGAGCAAAGAATGCACACCTGCGTCTCAGGCGCTTAAGTGTGTGCAGGTGCGAGGGTGCGCACACGTGTGCGTGTGTGTCCAAATGCATTATGCATGAGGGTGGAGTGTTTTAAATTTGTGTTGTTCATTGACAAAAAGATGCAAAATAGAGGAAGGAAACTAAGAGAAACAATGGAAGTGGAGTTATATAATGTGCGACGGTGGAAATGTGTCTACTGGAGGAACAGAATTGACAATGCCTTTTAAATTTCAACTGAATTTGATTTTAGCAATTATCTGAATTCCAATTGGGGTAGCAAATAGGATTGCAATTCAAAACCATTCTAAGATAGAATTCTAAAAGAAGAGTTTTTATTAAAAATCATATAACTGCTTAATGTTTTGATGGATGGATAATGGATGGACAAAAAAAAGATAAGAGAGAGAGAGAGAGAGACAGACAGACAGACAGACAGAGAGATAGATAGATAGATAGATAGATAGATAGATAGATAGATAGATAGATAGATAGATATTTGAAATATGATAAGATAGATAGATAGATATTTGAAATATGATAAGATAGATAGATAGATATTTGAAATATGATAAGATAGATAGATAGATATTTGAAATATGATAAGATAGATAGATAGATATTTGAAATATGATAAGATAGATAGATAGATATTTGAAATATGATAAGATAGATAGATAGATATTTGAAATATGATAAAACAATCAAAAGATATTGAGTATTTTTTATTTTGGAAAATAATTAAACGGATTATCCAAAAAGGGGTTGTTTAATATAAAACCTATATTATATTAGCCCAATATAACCTAGTAAAATAAATAAAATAATAATTAATCATTATTTAATAATCAATAATGATTTAATATAAACTAATTTATAATACATTAATAAAATAATATTTAATAACATTAAATAATTAATAAAAAATTATATAATATATAATTAATAATTAATAAAAAAAATCTTAATAATTAAGAGTCAAATTAGTCATAATTAGTTATTAATTATTATTACAATAGATTTTGGTCATATCACCCACTCTTTTTGACTGGTGTGCACGGTCTATATTAGGATCATTGCATTTCAGAACTGCGTCACCCTTTTATAGCGTCCCTCAACAGGGTCATATGGCCTTGACCTCCGGCTGCGTCTCATAATAAGCATGTCGGTCTTAAATGTCTAAGGCGTTTGATCCGTCCCGCTGTGGTCCGTCATGGAGTGGCACTTTAACAAAAACAAAGTAAAACAAAGAGAAACTGATCTGCTCAGAGATGGAACCAATGGAGCGCAAAGCCAGAGCGGGAAATTTTGCCTAGCAACACCGCGAACCCAACCCATGCCAACGCTGGCATAGCCATCCGACGCAACCCATAAATCCAGCAAACCCCTCGCAGGGCAGTCTGAAACGCACACCATCCTACACTCTTAGAAATAGAAATATGTATTTCACAACGATGCCATAGAAGAAACATTTTTGGAACCTTGAAATGAACAGTCTTTAAACAAGCCAAAAGCCAAACAAGCCAAACAAGCCAGTTTTTTCTAAGAACATTTGAACATTCTAAAGAACCTTTTCCATTTTGAAAAATTAAAAGGTTTTATGAATGCTAAAAATAACCTTTATTTTTAAGAATTTAGACCGTTTCTGTTGCAAATGGATCTTGCGCACATACGCAACGCGCAATGCAAGATAGCGATTGATAAGATAGATAGATAGATATTTGAAATATGATAAAACAATCAAAAGATATTGAGTATTTTTTATTTTGGAAAATAATTAAACGGATTATCCAAAAAGGGGTTGTTTAATATAAAACCTATATTATATTAGCCCAATATAACCTAGTAAAATAAATAAAATAATAATTAATCATTATTTAATAATCAATAATGATTTAATATAAACTAATTTATAATACATTAATAAAATAATATTTAATAACATTAAATAATTAATAAAAAATTATATAATATATAATTAATAATTAATAAAAAAAATCTTAATAATTAAGAGTCAAATTAGTCATAATTAGTTATTAATTATTATTACAATAGATTTTGGTCATATCACCCACTCTTTTTGACTGGTGTGCACGGTCTATATTAGGATCATTGCATTTCAGAACTGCGTCACCCTTTTATAGCGTCCCTCAACAGGGTCATATGGCCTTGACCTCCGGCTGCGTCTCATAATAAGCATGTCGGTCTTAAATGTCTAAGGCGTTTGATCCGTCCCGCTGTGGTCCGTCATGGAGTGGCACTTTAACAAAAACAAAGTAAAACAAAGAGAAACTGATCTGCTCAGAGATGGAACCAATGGAGCGCAAAGCCAGAGCGGGAAATTTTGCCTAGCAACACCGCGAACCCAACCCATGCCAACGCTGGCATAGCCATCCGACGCAACCCATAAATCCAGCAAACCCCTCGCAGGGCAGTCTGAAACGCACACCATCCTACACTCTTAGAAATAGAAATATGTATTTCACAACGATGCCATAGAAGAAACATTTTTGGAACCTTGAAATGAACAGTCTTTAAACAAGCCAAAAGCCAAACAAGCCAAACAAGCCAGTTTTTTCTAAGAACATTTGAACATTCTAAAGAACCTTTTCCATTTTGAAAAATTAAAAGGTTTTATGAATGCTAAAAATAACCTTTATTTTTAAGAATTTAGACCGTTTCTGTTGCAAATGGATCTTGCGCACATACGCAACGCGCAATGCAAGATAGCGATCGCTCCATCTTTATGCCAAGCCCTCAAACAGCTGCTATGGGAACCCTTTCGTCCTGTTTCATGGACTGAGGCCTTCTCTATTTTCACAAAGATGGTTTTGATCGGCTCCAACCGTATGTTAGCCGACCGTACGTTTCACGGCTTATGTATATGCGAGCTAAATTATGTAATTTGCGTTCGAATGTGTGTCCCGTTGCCATCGCAACTGCACAACATATCAGCAAGCACAGAGCCACAGTGGAGCTACGGGCACAGCCAGGCCGCTGCCAATGCCTAATCCATGCCAGGAGTGACATGAGCGAAGGGAAAGGGAGGAGGACACACACACACACACACACACACACACACACACACACACACTGGATATCCTCCTATTCTTTTGGCTGGAGACTCCCATGGCAATGGCAGTAGGAATCCATTCTCCACGGATACTGGGACAGCTGTGCAGATAGTAGATGAGAGCTGATTGGTTTGGGCCTTTCTGCATTAAAGCTTAAGATAAAAACTAGGTACTTTATTCCATGCCAGCACGCATTTGATCATCAGGCCGGCTTTGTGTTTCCCACCACCTAATACAGTGAACGGCAGAATAAAACAGCTCTTTGACACATTTATTACATCCATTATGGACTGAAAATTTCCTCCGGTGTTTGTCTCTCTATAAACCTTGATGTGCTTGTTTAAAGGCTCTTTTTGTGTAAAAAAACAACAACAAGGAAATTACTTCTGAAAACACGTCTGCATGAGTTGAGAGAGTATGTGATAAGTGGCAATAACTTCAAAGGGGTTATATAATGAAAAATCACATTTTCCTTGTTTTTTGGGGGGGAATAAAATAGTATGACATATCATGTAAATACACTTTTCAGGCTTCTCAGGCCATTTATTGGAACTAATCTGCAAAAAAATCTAATTTTATTGGATTTCGGATCTCAAAAACCCAAATACATTAATGACCATCAACATTAACACAGCAAAAATGCTCAAAATGCTCAAAAACGAAATAAGGCAGTATATTTAGGGGAGCAAAGTTAGAAGTTTATGAATCGATCATAAAAAAAAAAACATGGATGGACTGCTGTTCTGAAAAATGGGATGAGCATTTCTCCCCACACTTTGTACTATAGTATGTCATAAAAGTGAATTGAAATGAAAACAAAGCACCTCAAAAAGAGTCCATATATGACTTGTGTCCTAAATTTGAAGTCTTCTGAAGTCATATGATAGATTTATTTGCTGAAAATGTTCTCTTCTATCAAAGCTCTAAATCTCATTTGAATTTAAAGATTTTGCATAGAAGGTTTCCTGCAATTATTGCTCTTTTTTTCTGTGCATAGCCTTTTAAGATGCTGTTTTGCCGTTTTTTTAATTGACAGACTTCGTTCTTATTTGCGTTCTCTCTCTCTCTCTCTCTCTCTCTCTCTTCTTTTTTTTTGTTAAAAAGATGCAGCTAAAACATTTAGCTAAACCTCCTTTTGTGTACAATGTAAGGCGATTCCAAAAAAAATTAAATTCATTAATTGGTTTCAATTCCCTACATTTAAAGGCACAGAAAAAAAAAACATTTAATCCAAAAAGAGTATGAAAAATGGTCACGATGAACTAAATTACGAACTGCATAAAACTTTAACTAACATTGTAAGTGCACCTCAGGGAAATGAATACGATATGATCCTGCAGTCTCTGAACACCGCTATGGAATGTCTTTGTTAGTGGTATTTTATTATTGTTGACCGTACGGCGAGTGAACGGGAGCTTTGACAGTCGGCTAGGGGACACGGCTGACGCCCCGTGAGAATGAATAAGTAAAAGGAACAGAGCGTCCCTGTGCCCGTCTGGCATTGTAACCATCCCGTCTCTGTGCCATGAAACCAGCTCGACTCAGTGCCACTGGACACCATTTGGTCAAACGGGAGACTCTGGTTTCACCGGCAGACTGCCTATCACATGAGCGCACAATACCACCACGGCCCTCTGAAGTGAAACGCAAGATCATCTAGTTGTCCTCTTCAAACGTCACTCCCGTGATCCGCCTGAGAATTTCAATGCGGAACAAAATCTTTGATCATCGAACTGCAATTTATTAATTTAGCATTATTCGTAAGTGAAAATCACTGTAAACAACTGGGTGTAGAAACAATTTTCACTCAAATATTTCTAGTAAATTTCACCAAGAAACAGCAAGTAACATGACATTTTGAAGTAGAAAGCCTGAAATAGCATTTTGCGAAACATACTTCTACTTCAACATTTTTACAGTGTAAATTTCACAATTAATTATAAAGAAATGGCAAGCAACACATTGCATTAAATGTGAAACTTTGAAGCAGAAACACTGAAATAGTATTTTCTTGTACTCCAATAATCTTTTTCACATTAACAACTTTGAAATAGCTTTTTTTTTGGCAATGTAATCAAGGGTCCAGCACTGCAAAATGATGTAATTCATCAAAAACTCCAAAAAGGAATATATAAATTATTGCATATTTATAATACATGCAGTTTCATTGTAAATTAATTCAGCTTTAAAAAAAATATTTACTTTTAAAATGTAATTTTTTTTCACATCAGGATAATTAAAACAAATTATCTGAAGACAAAAGTATGATTTAAAAAAAT
>NW_015544163.1:2430457-2438049 GCF_001515605.1 Sinocyclocheilus anshuiensis
ATATATATATATATATATATATATATATAAAAGAAATAGTGACCATAGTGTTCAGATGATTATCATATTAATATACATATTATTATTCATATGGTATTTACATAGATTTGCAAAATAATAATTGCAAAAAGCAATTATTTGCATTGTTTGCTCCTGTACTTTTGTTGGATATGCAGACTTTTGCCTTAACGAATGGTAAAATTCCAAAAAAGAATGTTAATACTTCTTTTTTCTAAATGTGATTGTGTATTTAAACAGTCACTGGTGTCTTAGAAAGGCTAAGAAAGGCTAAGAACGTAATGGATAACTGGCCCCTAAAGGTGGTCCTGCAACGCTCCCTAATCCTGTGCTAAAACCACTTGAGCTTTAGAATTAGAAAAACAAGGACAAGTGAACAAACGAACAAGAAAGAATTCAAGCTTAAAGACACAGTTGCATGTGAGTGAATCAGAAAGTGAAAGACGATAAAGGTGTTCAAATCTGCAATATTACTCAGACTGCGGCTCCGTCAGATTTGAATCCCGAGAGCAGCTGTTCCAACTCATTTTCCAGGCTCGGGGAGCGAGCTAAACCGGAGCATCTAGAGCGACTCTAGAGTGACTAAATCAGGTTTGGGAGACAGTTAAGCCTGTCATGGCTGAAGGGCCTCATCCATCTCAGCCGAGATTGTTATTGGGCCGAATATGTGCAGACATTCTTCGCTACTGATTAAAGTTTTCTGAAGCGAGATACAAACGGTTTCTCTTCAGTGCTGTGAAATTCAGATGCGGTTTTTGTAAGATGGATAACGGTCATAAAACTGGCTGTGAATCAAATCCTCAGGATTCATAAAAGTCACATCTGCTAGTCTTAGCGACTGGTTCATTCAAAGTTGATTGAAGTGAAGTATTCTGACTTTCTTCAAACCGAGTTGAACTACAATAATTGGTTTCAAAAATAATATTGTATTAAAATTATTTTAAAATGTCCAAATTAGTACTTCACTTGATTTGGCAATTTTGTGATTATTATTATTATTATTTTTTTGTTTTTTTGGTATTGGCTGAAAACTTTTGATTATTGACTGGCCAATTAAAATTCCAAATTCCAAAATCAAGATATTTTTAAATTCAGCAAAAACAAACAAACAAACAAATACATAAACCATATATCTCATTAAAAAAAATCCAGCAATAACAGTAAAATTGTGAAATATTATTACAACATAAATAACTGTGTTCTACTTGACTATATTTTAAAATGTCATTTATTTCTGTGACGCAAAGCTGAATTTTCAGCAGCAGCATTTTCTTTTCAAAAACGTAATTATTCCAAACTTTTGACCACCAGTATATATGTTTATTTATTTATGTGTGTAAAACTGTATGCAAACCATTATATCTGATGTGCAGCGTACTCTTGACTGGGCTTGAATGTTTCTGAATTGAAATATGAAATATGAAATATCCAGGAGTGTTAATGACTGAGTGTGAGCTGCACAGGCAGGTGTGACCCTGCAGCTGTATGTGATAATCTCTCTCTCTAACACACACACACACACACTCTCTCTCTCCTTAATTATACAAAACACAAGTACATAATTAGATATCATTTTTGATGTCGACCCTCATTTTCGGCACGAAGCAAATGAATTTAATTCAAAATGAACTTCAGTGGTCAGTAACATTTCTTTACTAAATTTAAATTAAAAAGTATTTTCCTTACAATGACTCTAGTAAGTAGCAATTTCAACTTTTAGGTAGTAAAATGTAAATAAATAGGCATTTACATGGATAGCATTTTTCCACAGCTGTGACATAAATGTTACTTTCTGCCATTTTAAACAAAGTAATATTCCTGGTTGCCATTTGTTTACATCAATTAAAGTATATTCAGATCTTGAACAGCATCTGATCCAGCTGATCTATAACCAGAGCATTTCTATATGCCGCATTACGCAGCAGTCCCAAAACTCCTCACGGCACTTGTTCACTCAGAAAAAGCTTTGTTCAGTAACTCGTTTCACCTTTTTATTTACATTTAATATCATTATTGACCTTCTAAGCCTGCTTTATTTATTCACAGCCACTAAACAAGCCAAAATGTAAATCTATTCGTCAGACGTGAAGTGCAAACCTGGAGACACACAGACCCGTTCTCTCTCCTCTCGCAGCGCATACACTCTCCATATCCAAAACACCTTTTACATTTATTACAATACTGATATAAGTACATTGAAACTGCTTCAAACTCTGCTATGAATTGTTTTTTAATTAATGCAAGAAACAAAGACCAATGCATCATTAGACAGACAGACAGATAGATAGATAGATAAATAGATAGATAGATATAGATAGATAGATAGATGGATAGATAGTTAAATAGATAGATAGATAGATAGATAGATAGATAGATAGATAGATAGGTTGACAGACAGACAGACAGAGGGAATGACAGACAGATTAGATAGATAGACAGACAGACAGACAGAGAGACAGACAAACTGAGAGAATGACAGACAGATTAGATAGATAGATAGATCGATAGATAGATAGATAGATAGATAGATAGATAGATAGATAGATAGATAGTCAGAGTTACTAGATAGATAGATAGATAGATAGATAGATAGATAGATGGATAGATGGATAGATAGTTAAATGGATTATCTAGTAAATGGACACCACATAGTTTAAAATAAAACCCATTTATAATATAATAAATAAAAATACATCATTAATAATTATTTAATAATTAATATTTAATATAAACCCATTTACTTTATAAATAAATAAATTAATAACTGATAAAATAATAAATAAAATCATATTTTATTTTAATTAATAAAATAATAACTTTAGATAATATAGTAATTAAATTACACAATGTCACTTTCTCTGCTCTAAAGCCTTTAATTGAGCCAATAAAAGCTTGAAGTCATCCAGTAATATTATAATAATATAATTGCATATATGCGTTTCCAGTTGCGACTGACCCAGTGCCGTTGTTTTCTCTGAAGCAGACACAGGTATGATTCAGTGCAATATAAACAGAAAAAAATATGTCAATTTCAGACCCAAGAGATAAATCTGTTGCAGTCCGCTTACTAAGAACCCACCTACACTACAGTAATGTGCACATATCATATCAGACATACAGTGCCTGTACATAAACATACATTTACACTCAAAAGAATGCTGATATAAGGCCATACATTTTTGACATCCTTTTCAGACTTGACATGTCCATTAAATAACAGAATAATTCCTTGTTCAAATTGCACCGCTTCAATCAATTAAGGAGCACGGCTGTGCACAGTAACTATTGTATTTAAATGGAAAACAGGCCGTCGCTTGCAGGCCCAAAGAAAAACACACGTTCCCTGGTTCTGCAAGCGTGCGGTGGGGGCATGGAAGTAAAATTGTTTTAATAGAACCACTGTAAAACTCAGGAATGAATTACACATGACACACGCAGCGCAAGCCAACTGTCGGCCATGGCAGAAATATAAACAACTGCAGCATATGACAGAGCGACTGCACTAACTCACGCAGGACAACCTCAGGAACAATCGGGAATTAGAGCCAGAAGACAAAGAATCTCTAGAAACCAGGGAAAATAGCTGTCAGCCCTGTTCAACTCTGCACTAATGATTGTGAGTTTAGAAACACACGCAATGAATGAGAATTTCTCTTGGTTTCTAATATGATTGAAATGGCAAATCTGAAAACACCAGTTTTGAAAGCTGTTGTGTTTCTCAGAGTTTGCATGTAAGTCTTTAAAAACCATATTAGCTGTGTGTGTGTGTGTGTGTGTGTGTGTGTGTGTCTATATGTATATTTTATATAAGAGCATGCACAAAAATTTTAAACATTGGAAAAATATAGAAACATAAAAGTATCAAATAATCAAATGTAATATATTTTGTAAAAGTTTGATATCTTAAAACAATTTATGGCAAGCTTTTTCATGCTAGAGAAAAAAGTGACCCTGAAACAGTTGACTGCCCCACATGATGTGGCAAAAGAGGTAAAATACAGAAAATACACCTATAGTATGAACATGCATCTATGCATAATTTACTCTATAAAATGCTGATTTTAAAATAATAATAGTCAAAAATGCACAAGGACATTAATAAACATCTAATAAACTACATTAAATTACTGTAAATAATTTCCTATGAAAATTTGAACATGAATTAACAATGTTAGGCATACATTTGCAACTCTTACACGTTTGTAAACACTTCAAGAAACTAAAACTTGTTTATAAACAGAAGCTTTCAGATTTACATTAGAAATACAGATTTTACACCAGATGCATTTAAACCAAGTTACAACCCCAAAATGTCTCCAACTATATTTCACTAATTTCTCAATCCCAAAGCATCCATTTGATGCATTTAAAATATATATATATTTTTCAAAGTTTGCATGTAAAAAAATAAAAGCATGATATGCACAAGCATTCAGAAAAGCTGGCAAACTGGCATTTTTGGGCAATGCTGGCGACTTTTGACATCTCAACCCCCCACAAAAAAAAAAGAAAAAGAAAAAAAGAAAATCACAAGGCGAACCGATCAAGTTCAAAACTCTTACAGCAACAGCGTTAAACACTGGACTTTCCAAAGCCCGCGCGCGTCTTACAATCTCTCCAAGTGAAGCGATTCAGAGTGGGAGGAAGAGAAACAAAAACGACACGAAGCGCTAAACTCGCAGTTCAAGGTCTATCTATGCATATCCAACCCTCCTCCCCGGCGCTTCTTTTATATTAAATCGATTTCCAGCGAAGCGCCATTTTCTGCCCAAACCATGCGCACTGAAAGCGCGTAAAGAAGGTCAGCTGGAGACGTGCCACCAAACGCGCCCGCTAGCACAACACAAACAGTCCCGCGGTCGAGGGGAGCAGCTGACACACGCGTACGCGAATCAATCAAGCAGAAGAATAAGGAACGCTTTACCTGTGTGAGGCAGTATGGAGAGTACATGCTTATATGTGAGATGCGTGACAGAAGCGGGATGGAAGTGGCATTGCCGTCCCGCTCTCGCTCACTGCACGCTGCTCTAACTCCGCCTAAAGCGGCTGAAAGTGAAAGCTTGCACAAAGTTTAGCGAGGAGAAAAACTTTCTCTCTCTCTCTCCCCCCTCTCTCTCTCTCTCTCTCTCTCTCTCTCTCTCTCTCTCTCTGACTGAACAAGCGTCTTGTGAGTCTGACGGATATGCGTCTCAATGAGTGTAAATGCTTGCGTGAACTCTAGATAAGGTAAGGTATTTACATAGTATAGCGTCGTAAAGTAGAGTACAAATGTGCCTCATGTGGTAACTTCTACATTATGTAGACATACGTCAAAAAATATGCGTGAATCAACCTAACTACATTAAGTTACACCAAAAAGAGTCATTTTTAAGATGATACATTTTCACCTTTTACATGATACAATGTTTAATAGATCATTAGTTGATTCTAGATGCTAAAAATGTCCTGAAACTAAATATATTTTAAAATATGCAATATTCCTATATGAATGGACATAGTTTGTCAAGCATGTTTATGACATTTCTAGCGCGACTTCAATGTAAATTAAATCACTGATATGTTATATTTTATATACAATGTAAATATTACATAATGCTTAATATATATATTAATGTATTAATGCATGAAATGTCCCTTAAAAATGCCTTAGTGGAAAAAATCAAATTTAAAAGCTTAAACATAAATAAATAACAGATGTTCTTATATAGGATTAAAGACTTAGTCCAAAAACAAACAAACAAATGTTAAAATTGGTAAAAATGTTCAAATAAATTGAATTTAAAAAATGAAGAAAAATAAAAAGATTAAAAATGGGCCAAGCTTATTAAAACTATGTCTGAGATTTGATAAGCTAATAAATAACAGATTTTCTTATATAGGATCAAAGACTTAAAAAAAACATACACATTTTAAAATTAAAATGTAGCCTTTTTTTCTTGATCTTTCTTTACAAAAATTCATGTTTACTAAACTGCTGCATATTAATTTATCTTGACTAACATTATCAAATGTGAATATGAATATATTATATAAGCACACATGGCATGCATGAATAAAGGAAGGTGTTTTGAACCAAAGATAAAGGAAGGTTGAATAAACGAATGAATAAAAAGAGGTTTTTGCAATGGCATGCAGACATACTTCATAAACAATCTTTATGCGCACTAATTAATGAGCAAATGAAAAAAAAAGAAAAAGTGAAAAAAAATGCTATTGTTTTTTGTTCATTTGCCTTAGAAAGGACAATTTAATGTAAGTTATAAAAGAGTAAATATATAGCCCATAACTGTGTGTGTAAATGACTGTCAAATGCATTATACTCAGTGTTATATTAGCTGTAAAAGACACAGACAACTACAGCGCTTCTGCACACACTGGAGTGAAAGTAGCGGCTGTCCCTTTCCAAACTTCTAAATTAATGCCTTGCAAAACACATGAAAGCAGAGAACATTAAAGCAAGAGCAGGCGGCGAGTGGCGGTATAGAGTTTTGGAGCACGTCCCTGGGTGGGGAGTTTTGGTGGGGGTGAAGTCATTGAGCAGAACCGGAGCTGAAGGCTGGATGTGCCACCGGAGGCCTGGAGATTTATGAGGCCTGTGCAGTTCCACCGCAAGCCACTGCAGGGGAAACAAAGAGAGAGCCGGCACTGTGTGGCCAATTACAGCCCTCTGCCAAGGGATCCAGGGAGCGACAGAGAGCTGGAGATGGGAGGAAGCCGGGGGAGTGAAGAGAGAGGAAAGTGCTCTGCACCGCTTCAGGATGACTACACAGGAAACGCATACCTGCGTCAGTCATCAGCGCTTCTCATCAGTTTCCTTATGTGACCTTTGACCTGGCATGTGTTCATGAGTGCTTCGCAAATAATATGTCCTTAAGCACTTATAGGCTCAACATTTGAGGTTCAAATTGATAGATTTATAGAAGAGAAACGTTCACTTACAGTAAATGGTCTTGCAGTGTCACATATGAATATTTAAAGGAAACAAAAGAAAAAAAACATATATATGAAAGATAGCACTTTACCCATTAGCTAACATTAGTTCATGCATTACGTAAAATTAGCTAACAATGAGCAATTCATTTCTTACAGTATTTATTAATCAGGCATTAATTAGGTTAACATTTATAGATTTATAAAAGGGAAACATGTTTATTCTCCTAGTTTTCACAATCTTTTAAATCACCCGTTGTCTTTTCTTATTATTGTTATTAATTCAAAATATGTATGTATTTATTTATTTGTTTGTTTATTTCAGTTCACGTAAATGGTCAGTGTTACAAATGAATACTTTAAAGCAAAAATATAAATATAACATTTATAAATAAAAATGTAAATAATAATAATAATAATAATAAATAGGTATCTTTACAAGGTCCCACTAGTTAACATTAGTTAATGCATTAACTAAAATTAGTGATTATTTTTGTTGTTGTTGTATGTTTGTATTTGTTATTCTGATATATTTTAGTAGTTTACACTATTTTTAATCACCTTTTAACTTTTTAAATATATATATATATATATATATATATACACACACACACACACACACACACACACACACACACACAAAT
>NW_015544163.1:2439718-2453377 GCF_001515605.1 Sinocyclocheilus anshuiensis
TAGTTTACACTATTTTTAATCACCTTTTAACTTTTTAAATATATATATATATATATATATATATACACAGTATATATGCTATTTATATATTTATATTTATTTATTTGAAGTTTGCTTAAATGGTCCTGCGGTGTTATAAATTAATATTTGAAAAGCACAAATATTAAAAATTGACAATTTATTCATGAAATACATATGAAATAGATAACATTAACGTTATTAATGTTATTAATAACAACTGTTTAATGTTAGTTCATGTCAGCTTTAATCCATTAAACAATGTTAACAGATACACCTTTTCATTTTAGTAATGTTAGTAAATGTTGAAATTAACATTAACTTAATAAATATAAATGCTTTAGAATGATTTTTCATTGATAGTTCATATTGACTAATACAAATGCTAACAAATGAACCTTACTGTATAGTGATACCATGAAATACATAAAACAATGTACAATATCAAAATGTAAAATAGTTTAAGATGCAGTACAGTATATCACAATGCAGGACAAATTTCATGTCAGGTACCTATAGACAGCTTGTGTTACCAAATAATGTTAGTCTTTTTGGAACTAGTAAACTGCTGAAGTGCATGAAAGCAGGTGGATTTAAAATTGAAGGGAATTTCCTAGTCTTTTCCACCCGAGATCCTGAACTGATTTGCAACAAAATGTCACAAAACCAGTTCAAAGGCCTGCAGTGGTGAGAGGAGAGGAGGTTTCTCCAAACCGAAGGAACGTCATGCACGACGAGATAACTCGTGTACCACCTCTCAATGTGGCCCACAGTTAGTGGTTTGAGTGGGTACAAGACTGCTAAACTAACTCATGACAGAACCACATGCTAGCAGTAAATCAGCAGCTGCTGGATAGCTTTACACAGAGCATTACATCTAGACTCACATTTACTTATTAGGCAAATGCAAAGGTGTTTAGATCATTTGCATGTAGCAATGCAAAGGGCTGGAAAATTTCCAACATTTTCCATAATTTTGCAAAAGTTTCCCAAAAAAATCTTGGAAAGTTTCAAAAAAAAAATTTCCACCCTTTGCAAACTTGTATGCCTGGATATCAAACCCATGACATTTATTTGCTTTACCAGTTGAGCTACAAAAACAAAACAAAACAGCAAAACTGCAAGTGAAAGCTTGACTTGTTCTGAGATTCGAGGTTTATATATTGCAAGCTTATTTTTGTTCTGAAGTTCAAGTTCAGTGGTTGTCAACTGGTTTTAAAGGCACATATGTCAACAACAAAAGACATACTGTACGGGTCAAAAATTTGGAATAATAAAGATTTTTTTTATGTTTTTTTTTTTTTTTTTTTTTTTTTTTTTTGGAAATTATATTTCCATAATGTAACTCCATTATGTAATATTTATGCACACATTTTGCTGGAAAATATAATAATGTTTACACCATTTTATAATCTGACAGTGACGGTAGTTTTGTGTTTTTGTTGTCTGTTAGGTCTCTTGTTGCAAATCTTGCAGCCGCTAATTGCTACAAGAAAGAGAAACACCTCGATCTGGAGGAGAACTGGAAACTTGTTGAGAAAGCCCATGTTTACTACATCGCTGTAAGTAGAATTGCCTCTCTTGACGCGATTGCCTTTTTTGCAGTTTGTCACCACACAATGTGAAGTGTTAAAATTCAGTTTTTCAAGTTGTTGGCAGTTTGCTTATTCTTCTCTGAGCCAAACTCAGAAAAATCAGATTGCAGAGGGTTCAACTTTTTCCTCTTGAGAAGGATGAGAGATTTTTTTGGGATGTGTGTTTTGTGATCACCATTGTGATCTAATGGTAGAAACATTGTCATCTAGATCTTAGTTTCTTCTATTCCAAACCCTACACTGCCGTGAGAGCATTTTTTTTTATCACAAATATCATAAAACTTAAAATAATGATTTACATTTGAATAGTGCTGTCAAACGATTAATCGCGATTAATCGCATCCAAAATAAAAGTTTTTGTTGATATAATATATATGTGTGTGTACTGTGTATATTTATTATGTATATATAAATACACACACCTGCATGTAAATATTTAAGAAAAAATATATTACATTTATACATTAAATATATTTATACATGATATAATTTATATGAATATAAATATATACATATGTAAATACATGTAAATATTTTCAAAATATATGCTGTATGTGTGTGTATTTATATATACATAATAAATCTACACAGTACACACAGATATATTATGCAAACAAAAACTTTTATTTTGGATGCGATTAATCGCGATTAATCGTTTGACAGCACTAATTTTAAGATGTAATTTATTCCAGTGATCAAAGCTGTATTTTCAGCATCGTTACTCCAGTCTTCAGTGTCACATGATTCTTCAGAAATCATTCTAATATGCTGATTTGACGCTCAAGAAACATTTCTGATTATTTTTAACGTAGAAAACAGTTGCGCTGCTTCATACTTTTGAGAAAAGTGTGAGACACTACCATTGAAAAGTTTGGGATAAACGAATAAATAAATACATTTTATTCAACAAGGATGAATTAATTTGATCAAGCGACAGTAAAGACATTTATAATGTTACAAAATATTTCTATTTCAAATAAATGCTGTTCTTTTGATGTTTATATTCATCAAATAATCCTAAAAAACAAATGTATCATGGTATCCACAAATAATGTAAGCACTGATAATAAGAACCATTATTAATAATTGAGCACCAATAATAATTGATAAACATTGAGCATCTAATCATCATAATAGAATGATTTCTGAAGGATCATGTGACACTGAAGACCGGCGTAATGATGCTGAAAATTCAGCTTTAGATCACAGAAATAAATTACATTTTAAAATATATTCACATACAAAATAGTTCTTTTAAATTACAATAATACTTCACAATATTACTGTATTTTTTAACAAATAAATGCAGCCTTGGTGAGCAGAAGGCAAGTTTATTTATATAGCACATTTCATACACAATGGTAATTCAAAGTGCTTTACATAACATAAATGAAAAAATAATAAAAAAATAAACACAACAATAAGACAAGGAATTTAAAACTTTTAAAATGATTTAAAAATTGATTTAAGAGGTTTAAAATGAATTTAAAACAGTTAAGAATAGGAAATGATTATACATAAAATATAGTGCAATCAGTTCGGACATTGCACAGTGCTCATTCAGTAAATGCACAGCTAAACAGATGAGTTTTGAGTCTGCATTTAAATGTGACTAATGTTTTAGCACATCTGATCTCTTCTGGAAGCTGGTTCCAACTGCAGGCGGAACCATAATAGCTAAAAGCAGACTCCGCCCGTTTTGTGTGAAACCTTGGTATTTCTAACTGACTCGATCCTAATGATCTGAGTGGTCTGTTAGGTTTATATTCAGTGAGCATATCTGCAACGTATTTAGGTCCTAGGCCATTGAGATATTTATAAATGAGTAAAAGTACTTTAAAATCAATCCTAAATATAACTGGAAGCCAGTGTAAGGACCTGAGGACTGGTGTGATATGCTCAGATTTTCTGGTTCTAGTCAGAATCCTGGCAGCAGCGTTCTGGCTAGTGTTTTCGTTAATGCATCTCTTTCTGACAGAGACAGATCTAGATTCAGTGGTAGCAGAGATCAATATATCAGAAGGGACTTCTGATATACAAACTTTGACCAGTAGTGTGTGGGAAAAGAGATCTCATCCCTAACTTTGCCATCTGCATGCATGATGATATGGTTAGTTGTATTTTAATATTTGCATTTAACATTGTTTTTTTTTTCTCTGCGGTCACATTTTGGGTCAAAACCCACCAGTTGAGAACCACTGATTCGATATGGGGTTCATAACCAAAATACTAATTCACTAAGACATCATGACGAAACTTTTAATGAGCTGCTGCTGGTTTCTCCACAAAATAAAACTAGAAAAGCACACTGCTATGAAAATACAGTCAGGCCCTCCTTTTCCTCTAAATGAACTCGATGGACGATATCGTCTGACACATTCCTGATATCCAACACGGCTATATTTTACACCTCAGCCCCTTCTGTACTTCCAGCCAATCGCGTTTCATCCTTTTCCCTCCATTTCTGCGACCGCCTGCTCCCCGAGACGCCGGAGCAACCCAGATTTTTTTCTCCTCAAAACGTTGGCAAAAGCGATGCACTGGAAACGAGGACTAGAAAAGCGGCTCCCAGCTCATTAACAGTCTCATTTTCAGTCATCCACAGACTCCCCTTCCCATCTCTCCATCTCTCCGTCCTTCTCCGCCCTTCTGTTTTTATGACCGTTTTATTTCACTCCCATCGCTGTAAATCCAGCACGCTCGCTGGGTGGAATTTTAAAAGCTGCACTTCTTTCTGTTTTTTCTTCGCCCTCCCTTCCTTGCAGTCCTGCCCTCATGTATACTTCTCATTTTATAGAAGTACGCACGTTATAATTTTCATTTCCCACAAGAAAACAGGCTCCGGTGGAGTTATGAGACTCACTTTCTGCACAGTGTTTTTCTGTGTTTCACTGCATATGCATATGGAAATAATAATCATGGTTACAGTATATTTTGTAGTGACATCAATAACAATGCTGAAGCAGTAATGGAGTAATAAGCAGACGCACCCTGTAGGAATCCGACACTACGAAACACTCTGGTATCCCAGGACCTCTGGACGGGTCTTCATTCACCAGAAACGGTTCGGTGGCCTGAAACATAATCAATAACAGTCATCAGCATTAGAATCACAATGCCTTTGCTACTTTTTACCATACACTCTTATTTCTTGGCAACTATTTTATTTTTAGGGTTGCTCATTGTTTGGAGGTTTAAAATCATATGATTGTAGGTTCTTCAGATCAGTGTTTGAGTCTCTGGGTTCTTAAAACACAATCATAGATGGTTTTGAAAAGAACTAGCAAATAAAAAGCCCTTAAATGTTGTGCAGATTTGAAAACCTTTCAAAATAAAGCTTTTTCTGCTTCTTTAGGGGAACTGAAAGATTTTTGGACACTAACAAGAACGTGAATGAATAAACACACACACACACACAAACACAAACTCATCTTTCAACTTTTTTATGTTTATAAAGTTTTAATACATTTTACAGTTTTAACAAAATCTGCATGTAAATATATATGATCTATTTACATTTATTTTATATATAAATACACATAAACATCAGAATATCACAGACATTTGAAGGTGGACTCTTTTGGCTTAAGCCAGTAAAACTGAAACAGCTTAACAACCACGTAGAACACCTTAGCAACCATCACGGCAGTGAATTTTGCACAGGCAAACACCACACTTCAGAAAGAGTAAAATCTCTGTTGTGAAAGTTGTGAGTGAACACAACACTTTGTGCGAGCCGTGTGCAGTGCTGGAGTCCATCTTAAACTCAATGCAGCTCTGCATGCGGCGCACAGTCAGACCAGACTCTCCAAACTGGTTCCCGTTCACACCTCCTGACTTCCCAGGATATCCGTGACTTATTTAGCACAAACCTCTCACACAGCGGCACGACCGCCAAGGTGGTTTGTGTTTTTTCTCTCAGTGTCGTGTCCATTCATCCCAGTTCATTTGTATGCTGGGAGCTGTGCTGACTGGGTGTGCAGAACTGAATGAGGCCCCATTCCAGTTTGTCCATCAGTAGGACGATGTTAAATCACACAGTAAAGCCGGGGGCAAAAGCAATGTCTGTTCACACAGTGGCATTATGGGGCAAGAGGTCTATTTTGAGTAACGTGATTAAGTAGTACACAAAGAGCCAGACTGAAAGATCTGCTGCTCACAAGCTGATCGTGATGAGACTTAATGGAGATCTCAGTTATTTCTACGTGAAGTATCAGGATTGTCTTGGATGCTTCTCCTAAAATCAAACTGATATACAGTAAACACAGAGAGCTCTAAAATGGATGTTGCAGCTCAGATCATCTTGATGAGAAATATTTGAGTTCATATTGAGAAATCTGACTACAGGTTTTGTTTTGGGCAAATCTGAGCACAGTTCCAGACATTAGTTTCATGTGCATCATATATGCACATAGGCTATTTGTTTGTGAAATCTGCATGCAAAGGTTTTCATGAACAAATCTTGATTCATCAATAACTTTTTACTATTATTTATTCTTCCAAACCCTTGGGAAAATATATTAACAACTGAAACCATAGGTATGCAAAAATCACATACTTTCGGTGACCTTATAAACATGAAATTTGATACATAGATATTTCATAGCTATATGCATGCATGTTTATACAGTATTTCATATATGCATGTTTATATATAAATATTTATAAAAAAGTATAAAATATATTGATAAAATATATTTAAGATGAAATAATATATCTAACATTTTTTTTAAATATATTCAAAATATTTTTAACATCTCAAATGTTTTTTGCTAGACAACAGTGAGTGCTTCGTTATAAAAAGTACTTATTTTGTATATATGTATATATATATATATATATATATATATATGTTTTCGAGAATCGAGATATTAAAAAGATTTCATATTTCTTTTTTATTGAATGAAACTTCCTTCGACCTCCGAAGAAACTCCCAGTATCCCAGATGAGGAGAATTCCTGTTGTCCTTAAGAAAAAGATATATACTGTATTTTAATGCAGTTGAGACTGGAGCAAACTCTGCTGCACACATTCCCTGGATTAAACCGGTCTCTAAAATGCACTCCTATAAAAATACATGTAGCACTAAAATAACAGACGCATAGATGTGTGTGTGTGCACACACGCACACACACACACACACAAACACACATACACACACACACACAATACTATAATAGATCCCAGACACTGGCTAACCAAAATGTGGCTGCAACACCAGCTATTCATATCCACAGCAATGAAAGACTGCATACGCTCTCGCTCTCTCCTCTCACAACACATCCATAAGTCAAAGCGCTTAACTAAACAAACTGTAGAACGACAACTAAGACTTAACCGATCCAACTGGTTGTTACTTTCAGAATGTGTGCACTCTTAAAAATAAAGGTCTCAATTGCGGGTTTTCACAAAAGAACCGTTTTTCTTAGCGTGAAGAACATTTTAAATATTTAAAGAACCCTTTCCCCAAACTTTAGTGGAATGGAAAGATTCCATAGATGTTAAAGGGATAGTTCACCCAAAAATTAAAATTCTGTCATCATTTACTCACCCTCAGGTTGTTCCAAACATCTATGAGTTCCTTTCTTCTGTTAAAGACAAAAGAAAATATGATGGTAACCAAACAGTTGACGGTACCCATTGACTTCCATAGTATAGAAAAAAATACTAAGGAAGCCAATGGCTACCGTCAACTATTTGGTCACCAATATTCTTCAAAATATCTTGTTTTGTATTCAGCAGAAGAAATTCATGCAGGAATAAGTGGAAAGTGAGTAAATGATGACAGATTTTTCATTTTTGGATGAACTATTCCTTTAAAGGTTCTTTATAAAACCATCAATACCAATAATAATAATAAAAAAACCTTTATTTTTTTAAAGAACAGTTAGATTTACATTTTATGAAGACTTTAGATCTGCTCAAATCACTAACCATAAGTATGATCAACGTTTCATTTATTTGTGTTAACTGTCCTCAAAATCATCATATATAAAAATACTCTTCGTCAGCTTTTCCAATATATAAAAGCGATGGACAGAGAAACAGGGGCAGGTCAGACATAATGACAGATGAGTCCCTCTTTTCCACTGGGTTTGCCTTCACACTTTAAAGTAACATGGTTTGTCTGAGTCTACACTGATTGTTTGATGTAGTTCCCTGTAGATCTGTCCCCTTCTCCCTCTCTGTGGATGTTTATGGAGTGTGGTACTGTATCAATTAAACATGCCACCCGTTTCTATATATACGCAGCATATGCCTGATCCATATGGCCAGCCCTGAGCGAAACCGCTCCCTAGGCCCTTCATAATTAACTCTTGAGTATCAACACAAACATATTCAGAGGTGAACGACGGACAGCCATATTCAAAATGTCTGCTGATGGGAAATGATGGGCCTGTTACATTTCATGTTTGCTCACAGGGGATCCCAAAATTGCCCTGCTATGAAGATTATAGGTAGTAATGCATAATGTGAAACGTGAATCGTGTAGCAATCACAATAAAAGTGTGATGAATGTGAGCGATATGGGACATGTTTGTTTGAAAATCATGGTAGGAAAGAAAAAGAAAAAAAAATGTAGCCTACTAAACACTATAATCAGTACTATAATTGTGGTTGAACTGGTTGTTACTTTCAGAAAGTATAAAAACAGAAACTTGCTGAATGGACTAGATTTTTACATTTACATGAGAAAATATAAGCGGTTCTGGACATTTTGAGTTGTTTTTCAATATCAAAATCTTAAAGGGATTGTTGACACTTGACAGTAGCCATTGACTTCCATAGTATTTTGTCCATACTAAGTTCCCTGCTTCTTAGATGTTTTAAGTGAATATATATATAGGGGGAAGTCGTGGCCTAATGGTTAGAGCGTCGGACTCGTAACCCAAGGTTGTGGATGGGGGGAGTGAATGTACAGCGCTCTCTCACACCTTCAATACCACGACTGAGGTGCCCTTATATATTACATGCCATTTATGAAGTCTAGTAATTGAGAGACTGAATGGACTATTTGTACGAATTTGTCACACCACATACACAATACAAAACATAAAAAATATATATCATCTATTTTGCTAAACTCATCCATGCCCTCTCTAAAAAAAAACATATTAGCAAATCACAACATGCAAAAATAGGTCAGAAGCAGATAGTGTGTTCTGATTGGCTGGTCTTCTTCATTAGCTTAAAAAAGTGCAAATGCTCCCAATTCTTTAGCGTGGCTAAAGTAACGTTTGGGATTTATCATTCTTCTGAAAATAATCCTAATTTTCTTTATGCAAAAATATAATTTCTTATTTGTTTTTTTCTTTTCTTTTTTTGGGTGAAATGAGACCTGCCTATGTTTTGGTAAGGTTCACGCTTGCACTTTCATTTTTTTTCACTTTTATAACTTTAACTTAAAATAACAACAACTCAAATTAAAACTATCTTCACGATATCCCTCTTTACATCCTAATTCATGTGTTCACAGATAAGAGAAACTGACAGTCGACAGAACTTCTACTTAACTGTTAACGCTCTACAAACCCAGGTAACACGGCAGACACAACAAAGCCGAGCGAGGGAGGGAGGGGGATTTGTTTTTTAAAAGCAGCGAGGGGGGAAAATATATGAAAGCAGAAATGTATGCCGTGTGAACGCTTGCCAAGGCCACTTCAGGGAGAAATGCTGGAAAAATTTGATATTTCATACCTCCATCTCTAGAGGAGCCGGAGAGAGCGAAATGAGCGCAAAACAGGAGTAATAATGAAGCCGAGGAGGAGGGTAGGCTGTCAGATTGCTTATTGTTTGTTTTCAGAGCTGTTTGGGCACTAAACATTGATTCTGTCAGCACAGGAACTGCAAGCCAGAGTCGTGTCTGATTATGGGCTATTATACAGGATGAATCATTATTTTACTACATTAAATACAAAAATGTAAGATATTTAAAGTTTTTAATTAAATGGCTTGTTAGTGTTAGTGGAAAAGCTAAGGCAAGGGAGTGACATTAAAAATAATTAGATTAAATTTGTCATTGTCTGAAGACAATACACGCTAACACTATGCTGTGTGTGGTTGCCAGGGTGTTGCTAAGGTGTTTTGAGTTCCTAATTTTCTCCTCGTTTGCTAGGAATCATTCATGGCCATTACACAAAGAAGTTGAATGGTTATTGTTAGAGGTTAGAGATGTCGTAACTACACAATCTGGACACAAAAAGCATATTTCTCCATCAATGACCATTTAAAATCAGCCCTGTATTCAAGTGTTTCCTCTCCTGCAATGGTTTTGAATCAATGCAGTAGTTCCCCAGTTGCTGAATCAGTGCCACAGCAAAAAAAAAAAAAAAAAAAACAGAAATGTTTTTATTGTTAGTTTACTATTATAGCATTTATTAATATTTCAAATTAGCTTTTATTTTATATTTTCATATTTTTTATGTTTTCATTTTGGTTTTAGTAATTGTGTTTTTAGAATTTGTAATTATTTTGTTTTGCTCTTTATTATTCGTAAAAACAAACAACGAACAAACGAACACAATGTTCCAACAGTACAGAAGACATTTCTAAGAAATTGAACAAAATACAAAAAAAGAGAACTTTTTTAAATTTTTTATTAGCATTTTTATTTGTCTTTGTTTTAATATTTCTACTATTTCTATAATCTTTCTTTAAATTTTAGCATTTCAACTACAACTTTAAAGAACAGATATGTCTTTCTGAATAGAAATGTATGCTGAATAGAAACAATATAGCTTACAATGTGACCAGTAGAGTCTGATTCGCAATCAGATCAGTCATGTGCCATTTTTGCCAGTTACACTTCAGGAACTCGAGCTGCGTCGGAAAACGCATTGGGAACGCCTTCAGCGTGACCACGCTCTGAATCACGTGTAATCAGTCCAATGGATGGGCGAGAAATCAGGGGCGGGGTGACATAGAGACCAGGAAGCTTAAAAGCACGTGAGGTGGATACAGCAGCAGCTTTCTGTCATTCAGCAAGCGCTCTGTGTGTGTCAGTCTTATTTATTGTTGTCTGTTCAAAGCATTTAGTAAATATGGCGAAAGCAAGTCAGAAAACAAAGCATAAGGGCGAGAGCAAACACCGCTATAGACTGTGTGTTCCTCCCTGTCCTCGTTACATCACGGACGGGGATACACATACTTTATGCATGGTTTGCTTGGGAGCCCTCGAGGGGGCTGACTGTCCGCACTGCGAGCGCCTCTCGCTGCGGACGCTTCGCTCCCGGAAGGCTCTCTTTGAGGAGGGATCCTTCGCCAGCGTTCCCTGCGGCTCTGGTCCTGCGTCTGCCGAGGCAGCGTGTCGATTGCGGTCGTGGAGTTTGCAGATGGATCTGGCAGAGGGAATGGAGACGGGCGAGTCCCTATCTTCTTCCTCACCAGCCAGATCCAGTGCCCTCTCTCAGGGATCGGAAGCCCGCACCGTGGTTTCTTCCCCCAGGGGAGAGGGCTCGACACTCTGCCTCTCTTATCGATGTGGAGGCTGTCGATGAGGCAGGGGACTCGCCCCTCCTGTCTCCCCAGTATGAGTTGTTGTTGGAGGTAGTTACTCGTGCTGTGGCTAAGTTAAACATTGATTGGCCCGCCGAGAAACAGGCTGAGCCACAGAAAAGTAAACTGGATCAATGCTTTCTGCGTACTAAGCCGCTACCTCCACGCCGGGGCTTGCCATTATTTCCCCATCTCCACACTGAGGTGTTGAGATCGTGGTCTAAGCCTTACTCGGCCCACATCTTCAGCCCCGCATCCAGCCACTATGCTAACGTGGTGGGGCTGAATGAGAGTGATTACAGCTTGGTGGGCAAAGGGTACATGGCAGCGGGTCAGGCTGGTGTGTGTTTGCACACTATGGTAGTGTTACAAGCGTACCAAGCCGACCTGATGAAGGAGCTAGATGAGGGTGAGGAGATTAAGTCGGAGGATATTACAGAACTGGCCTGTTTGGCAACGCTGTCAACTCATTCGTCGACAGGTTCCAGGAGGCCCATAAACAAGCGGCCGCGTTCTAGCGGTTCCTCCTTCGCCGCTCTCTAGCTTCTGGGGCTGCTGGGCAGGAGCAGCCCCACTCGTGTACCGGCACCTCATACCGGGAACAACAAAAGCGGAGTGTTGCCTCTCGTGCTCCTCCACAGCGGGACCGAGAGCAGCGGCACACTAGGTCGGGGACTTTGAATTTGAAGCCGGATCTGCGGACCGTCTTTCTGGCTAAGAAGTCCTCGGCCAAGAAGTCATGACGCTTGTGGCTCAGGACTTCTGAGCCGAGAGCAGCTAGGTCGGGGACTTTGAATTTGAAGCCGGATCTGCGGACCGTCTTTCTGGCTAAGAAGTAAGAAGTCATTGGCCTGCCGCCCACGGTGCTTCAGGGCGCAGCGGTCTCCACTTCTCTCAGTCTCCGCCCGGAAACGGTGGAAACGGTATCGCTACCTCTTCTGAGGTCTCTAGAGCAGCTAGATCGGCCGTCCCCTGCCGGTCCTCCGCTTCAGGGCACCAGAGGTCAGTCTCGAGAGACTGATTCCCTTAGTAGACTATTTGGCAGCGTGGAAACTTCTGCCAAATGTGTCTCAATGGGTCCTGCACACTGTAGAAAGAGGCTACCAAATCCAGTTCGGCTCTCCTCCGCCTCATTTCAACAGGGTCATTCCCACTCTGGTGGGCCCCGAGCAGGCTCTGGTAATGGAACAAGAAGTAAACTCTCTCTTGAGGAAGGAGGCCATCTAGGTGGTCCCTCCTCACGATAGAGAGTCCGGGTTCTAAAGCCGGTACTTAATAGTTCCGAAGAAGGATGGGGGGTTGCGTCCCATTTTAGATCTGCATCAATTGAACCACTCAGTCATGAGACTGAAGTTCAGGATGCTCACAATCAAACAAGTCCTGTCTCAGATCAGGTCCGAGGACTGGTTTGTCAGGATAGATCTAAAAGACGCATACTTCCATGTCTCCATCCTTCCCCAACACAGGAAGTTCCTGAGGTTTGCTTTCAGGGGCGAAGCTTACTAGTATCGGGTTCTTCCCTTCGGCCTTGCACTCTCACCCCGTACTTTCACGAAGTGTGTGGATGCTGCTCTGTCTCCACTGCGACTCCAGGGCATCCGCATACTGAATTATATCGACGATTGTTTGATATTAGCTCAATCGGAGCAGATGGCGGTTCGGCATCGAGATGTCGTTCTCACTCACTTGAAAGAGCTGGGATTAAGACTAAACGGCAAGAAAAGTGTGCTTTCTCCACTGCAGAGAACCACTTATCTGGGCATGGTGTGGGATTCGCCGGCGGTGCAGGCACATCTGTCTCCTGCTCATATCAAATCTATTTTCACAGCCATTAGGAGAGTGAGAGAAGGCCAGTCACTCACTGTCAAACAGTTTCAGAGACTGTTAGGTCTGATGGCAGCTGCGTCCAACGTGATACCTTTTGGCCTGCTGTACATGAGACCCCTACTGTGGTGGCTCAAGACCAAGGGGTTCTCCCCGAGGGGAAACCCGCTCCACATGCTCAAGGTCATGCGGCGATGCCTACGTGCTTTAGACATGTGGAGGAAGCCTTGGTTCTTGTCTCTGGGCCCGGTACTGGGAGCTCCATGTTGCCACGTAATGCTAGCGACGGACACGTCCCTCACCGGTTGGGGAGCGGTCATGAGTGGCCGCTCGGCCCGTGGTCTGTGGAGCGGTCACCATCTCATGTAGCACATCAACTGCCTGGAGATGCTGGCTGTGTTTCTAGCATTGAAACACTTTCTCCCAGACCTAAGAGATCGTCATTTGTTGGTGCGCACCGACAACACAGCGGTGGTCCCTTACACCAACCACCAGGGAGGTCTGCATTCGCGCCCCCTTTACAGGCTGGCGCACCAGATCCTTGTGTGGTCCCAGGGGAAACTCCTCTCACTGAGAGCAGTTCACATCCCTGGGCATCTCAATATGGGAGCAGACATCCTGTCAAGGCAGGGGCCGAGGCCCGGGGAATGGAATTACATGTTTCCCTGCGGTGTGCTGAGGCTGAGGCCTCCGGTACGATCATGTGTCCCCCCGTGGGCCCTGGCTG
>NW_015544163.1:2462020-2470928 GCF_001515605.1 Sinocyclocheilus anshuiensis
GTGTACACCTCATCATACGGTGCCCGTCTCTCCTCAATGCCCTCAGAAGATTGGCCTGCCAACCCTGCCGCCCACGGTGCTTCAGGGCGCAGCGGTCTCCACTTCTCTCAGTCTCCGCCCGGAAACGGTACTGGGAGGCTCGCTACCTCTTCTGAGGTCTCTAGAGCAGCTAGATCGGCCGTCCCCTGCCGGTCCTCCGCTTCAGGGCACCAGAGGTCAGTCTCGAGAGACTGATTCCCTTAGTAGACTATTTGGCAGCGTGGAAACTTCTGCCATCGTACTCCTCAAAATTTAGAGTCAGAGTGGCGCTCCCAGGCCGAAGGCTTATAGCGGAAGGAGGATCTGCGGACCGTCATTCCCACTGGATAGTCTTCAGTTAAAACGTCCTGATGCCTAAGGCCCAGGACTTCTGAGGGCCGGCCCCCTCTGGGGAAGAGCAGTGTACACATCATTATACGGTGCACATCTCTCCTCAGTGCCCTCAGGAGATCGATCTGCCAACCCTGCCACCTACGGTGCTTCAGGGCGCAGCGGTCTCCGGCGAGTGCTTCTCTCAGTCACCACCCGGAAACGAAGCGGTACTAAGAGGCTCGCTACCTCTTCAGAGGTTTCTAGAGCAGCTAGTTCGGCCGTCTCCTGCCGGTTCGCCGCTTCAGGGCACCGACCTAGCCGTGCTGATTACACCAGAGATCTCATTATTCATTATCTCAGTCTAGAGAGAATGATTCCTTTAGTAGACCTTTTTGGCAGTGTGGAAACTTCTGCCAAATGTGTCTCAATGGGTCCTGCACACTGTAGAAAGAGGCTACCAAATCCAGTTCGGCTCTCCTCCGCCTCATTTCAACAGGGTCATTCCCACTCTGGTGGGCCCCGAGCAGGCTCTGGTAATGGAACAAGAAGTAAACTCTCTCTTGAGGAAGGAGGCCATCTAGGTGGTCCCTCCTCACGATAGAGAGTCCGGGTTCTAAAGCCGGTACTTAATAGTTCCGAAGAAGGATGGGGGGTTGCGTCCCATTTTAGATCTGCATCAATTGAACCACTCAGTCATGAGACTGAAGTTCAGGATGCTCACAATCAAACAAGTCCTGTCTCAGATCAGGTCCGAGGACTGGTTTGTCAGGATAGATCTAAAAGACGCATACTTCCATGTCTCCATCCTTCCCCAACACAGGAAGTTCCTGAGGTTTGCTTTCAGGGGCGAAGCTTACTAGTATCGGGTTCTTCCCTTCGGCCTTGCACTCTCACCCCGTACTTTCACGAAGTGTGTGGATGCTGCTCTGTCTCCACTGCGACTCCAGGGCATCCGCATACTGAATTATATCGACGATTGTTTGATATTAGCTCAATCGGAGCAGATGGCGGTTCGGCATCGAGATGTCGTTCTCACTCACTTGAAAGAGCTGGGATTAAGACTAAACGCCAAGAAAAGTGTGCTTTCTCCACTACAGAGGACCACTTATCTTGGCGTGGTATGGGATTCGACCACGATGCAGGCATGTGTCGATCGAGTCGATCCTCACTGCAGTAGCGAGAGTGAGAGAAGGCCAGTCACTCACTGTCAAGCAGTTTCAAAAACTGCTGGGTCTGATGGCAGCTGCGTCCAACGTGATTACTCTTGGCCTGCTGTACATGAGACCCCTACAGTGGTGGCTCAAGACCAGGGGGTTCTCACCCCGTACTTTCACGAAGTGTGTGGATGCTGCTCTGTCTCCACTGCGACTCCAGGGCATCCGCATACTGAATTATATCGACGATTGTTTGATATTAGCTCAATCGGAGCAGATGGCGGTTCGGCATCGAGATGTCGTTCTCACTCACTTGAAAGAGCTGGGATTAAGACTAAACGCCAAGAAAAGTGTGCTTTCTCCACTACAGAGGACCACTTATCTTGGCGTGGTATGGGATTCGACCACGATGCAGGCATGTGTCGATCGAGTCGATCCTCACTGCAGTAGCGAGAGTGAGAGAAGGCCAGTCACTCACTGTCAAGCAGTTTCAAAAACTGCTGGGTCTGATGGCAGCTGCGTCCAACGTGATACCTTTTGGCCTGCTGTACATGAGACCCCTACTGTGGTGGCTCAAGACCAAGGGGTTCTCCCCGAGGGGAAACCCGCTCCACATGCTCAAGGTCATGCGGCGATGCCTACGTGCTTTAGACATGTGGAGGAAGCCTTGGTTCTTGTCTCTGGGCCCGGTACTGGGAGCTCCATGTTGCCACGTAATGCTAGCGACGGACACGTCCCTCACCGGTTGGGGAGCGGTCATGAGTGGCCGCTCGGCCCGTGGTCTGTGGAGCGGTCACCATCTCATGTAGCACATCAACTGCCTGGAGATGCTGGCTGTGTTTCTAGCATTGAAACACTTTCTCCCAGACCTAAGAGATCGTCATTTGTTGGTGCGCACCGACAACACAGCGGTGGTCCCTTACACCAACCACCAGGGAGGTCTGCATTCGCGCCCCCTTTACAGGCTGGCGCACCAGATCCTTGTGTGGTCCCAGGGGAAACTCCTCTCACTGAGAGCAGTTCACATCCCTGGGCATCTCAATATGGGAGCAGACATCCTGTCAAGGCAGGGGCCGAGGCCCGGGGAATGGAATTACATGTTTCCCTGCGGTGTGCTGAGGCTGAGGCCTCCGGTACGATCATGTGTCCCCCCGTGGGACCTGGCTGTGGTGCTAGAAGCTCTCTGTAAGCCTCCTTTCGAGCCCGTTGAAGAGATTTCTGATCGTTTCCTCTCTATAAAGACTACCTTCCTTCTTGCTATCTCTTCTATCAAGAGAGTTGGTGACCTTCAGGCCCTCTCCTTTCCTAGACTTTGCGCCCAGATTGGCCAAAGCATTTTTGTACCCCAGGCCAGGGTACGTCCCTAAGGTCCCTTCATCTGCACCACGGCCTGTCATACTCCAGGCCTTCTGTCCTCCTCCCTTTCCGGAGCCTGACCAGCAGAAGCTTAATTGTATTACATTTTTAATATTTGCATACATCCACAGAGCTGCCCTGTGCAGGAAATCGGACCAGTTGCTAGTGTGCTATGGTCCCCCTAAGAAGGGTCTTCCTGCCTCTAAACAGACCCTCAGTCGGTGGATTGTGGATGCCATTTGCATTGCCTATGAGTCCTCTGATCTCCCCTCGCCCTTGCGGGTCAAGGCTCACTCAACTAGAAGTGTGGCGGCCTCCAAGGCCTTTCTGGGAGGTGTATCTATGCAGGACATCTGCAATACTGTGGGTTGGTCCACACCCCTAACGTTCATCAGGTTCTATGGCCTCAATATGCAAGCCACTCCGGGCTCTTCTGTTCTCTCGCCCTAGCTGTGTTCTTCCACACTAGGCAGGGATTTGTAAGTCTGGCTGCGTGGGCATACTCGTTCCCATAGCGTTTTGACGCAGCTCGAGTTCCTGAAGGGGAACGTCTCTAGGTTACGCATGTAACCCTGGTTCCCCGAGGGAACAAGACGTTGCGTCGGTGGATTGTGGATACCATCTCCCTCACCTACAAGTCCTCTGGCCTCCCCTCGCCCATGGGGGTCAAGGCTCACTCCACCCGAAGCGTGGCGGCCTCCAAGGCCTTCCTGTCGGGTGCCTCAATGCAGGACATTTGTAACGCCGCTCACGTTTGTGAGGTTCTATGACCTCGATATGCATGCCACTCCCAGCTCCTCTGTTCTCTCGCCTCAGTTGTGCTCTTCCACACTAGGCAGGGATTTGTAAGTCTGGCGGAGTGGGCATATTCGTTCCCATAGCGTTTTCCGACTCAGCTCGAGTTTCTGAAGGGGAACGTCTCCAGATTACACATGTAACCATGGTTCCCCGAGGGAACGAGATGCTGCGTCTCCCTGCCATACTTCCGGCATCCCTGCGAGTGCTTACTTCATTTCCCAGAAGCTGGCGCTGTATCCACTGCACGTGGTTTTAAGCTTCCTGGTCACTATGTCACCCCGCCCGTGATGTCTCGCCCATCCATTGGACTGATTACACACGTGATTCAGAGCGTGGTCACGCTGAAGGCATTCCCATAGCGTTTTCCGATGCAGCGTCTCTTTTCCTCGGGGAACCATGGTTACATGCGTAACCTGGAGACAAACAGCCCAACCAGTGTAGTTTGATTCCTGAACAAATGACCCATATAAGCCGGTTCTTTTTTTAGTGAATCAAAAAACATACGAGCGAATAGTGTGGTCTGATTCCTCAATAAATGACTCAAGTTTTATAAACAAAATTTTGTTTATAAAAAATTTTGAAAATTTGTTTTCAACAAAATTATAAAATGCGACCAATGTAGTATGATTGTCAAACATATGACTTGAATGTGTCGGTTCTTTTCAGTGAATCAAAAATTCAAAGCATGACCAGTGTAACCTGATCCTCAAACTAATGACTCCTATGAGCTGGTTCTTTACAGTCGATCAAAAATATAAAATGCGAGCAGTGTAGTCTGATTCTCCAACAAATGATCCTTAAAAGCTGATTCTTTTTTAATGAATCAAAAAAACATAAGAGCGATCAGTGTAATCTGATTCCCTAACGAATGACTCATATGAGCCATTTTTTTGCAGTCTGATTATCAAACAAATTACTTATATGAACTGGTTATTTTTTTGTGAATCCCAAACAAATGACTAACATGATCTAGTGTGTTTTAGTATCCTATATCAAAACATACAAAAGGACCAGTGAAGTTTGATTCCAGAACAAATGGCTCTTAAGAGTTTGTTCTTTTAATAAATACTTTTTAAAAATTAGTTACCAGTTTGATCCAGTCTAATGGATACTTCACTGAACTGAATCACTCAGAGTGGTTACTAAATTTGACTTGATTTTATACTTGATATATTATACATACACAATACTCTTTTTTTTATGTAATGCAGGGTTTTATCAGCTCATAGAAATGCCGTTATGACAATGAACTGGTGTAAATTACAACATACTGATAACCAGAGTTTCATTAAGATCACATCATTGGCTTGCAATAGAAGAAAAAGCTAAAACCAACAGCCAATTAATCAGGGACATCTGTGTCAAATGAGTTGGTAATAATGTTGATTGGTCATAAGATCAAGTCCAGTTGACAGGGGAACTAACAGCATTCCACCACAGGGGGCGCTAACACATTGCACACATGCTTTTCAGGTTGGGTCTTGGAAATAAATGACATCTTACATCTTTAATTTCAAATACGTGCATAGTAATTTCTATACTAACATCAATACCTCCTCTCATTATAAAACAAAACAAATCAAACACTGACTACAAAATAAAGGATTTTGACATCAATTACATATTCTGCTTCTTTGTCCAAGCTTGCAGTCAAAGCTTTTTGGTAAACAAACTATAGGATGCATTGTTTGTTACAGTGGAACTTTTGTCTTTAGTGTGTCAATGAAGTGTCATTAAAGTCTCTTCCAGATGCATCTCTCTTTAAGCGTCTAGTTGTTTGAGCAATGTGACTAGCTGTCAACTCTTTTCTAACTATCTTGCTTCATATCTTTGATTGTTGTTTGGAAGCTTAATTAAATAAGTTTTTTAAGAGAAGACGTTAATCCCATGTGGAGTCAGCTTTGAATAGATTCCCTCGGTTCTTTCTGCAGTGGCCTATTTGGGTCCATGCCATTTAAGAGAGCGGGTAAACAAATAATTATCCACATTAATGTGCTGATATTCAGGCCCATCTGGAAATCATCAACAAGTACATGCCTATATTGCATCAGTCATGCAATCAAATATAATCTGGATTTCGAAGCTAGTCAAAGTGGAGGAGAACTGAAAACTATGTGTGCAGCGAGTTGAAAATAAAGAAGGCCGATGCATAAATTAGCCCAACATTTAGACTCTGAAATGAGGACACCTGGGTAAGGTGCTTTAGTTGACTGCCAATAGCTTGATGTCTCCTCAGATCGGCTTATTGTGGCCTGTCTGGTGAGAAGGAAAAATCAAGCTATCTGAGGTTAGAGTCGAGCTAACGCTGAGCAGATGTTCTTGCATGAAGATCCCAAAATTCAGCCAATATGATATTGAAATGCAAGTTCCTCATGTTTTTTTTTAGTTTTGAAATAGCTGCAATTGTGAGATGCATGCTATTGACATATACTGTAAAAAGCTGTTGAACCTGGCCTAAATCTGCTAAAAATTCAAAGAAATGGCTGCATGTGTATTTTACACATAGCCGCCTTCATGGCAGACATACGTTATTATTTAACTCTTCTGCTGTGCTTAATTTGGTGTTCCCAGTCTTTGCTTTTAAATCTCTCATTATGCTGTATTATCACCAAATCTTGGATTCTATAACGCAAAGTCAGTAAGTTTTAATCCAATTTTCAGGAAAAATAAAATCTTCTCTGGGGTCAAAATGACTGGAACACAACATGAGGGTTAAAAGAAATAAACAGTCTCTAAATACTTCTAAGATTGTATTTAATTTTACACTATGGCTTTGGATGTATTATATGTTAATTCAGTATTCTTGTATCACTATATTCTGCATGTCGATATTGATAACTTCAGAGTGGGATGGTCAATACACATGCATGTATACTCTATTCAATTTAATTATAGCAACTGACATGAACACATGAACAAATACCTTTAACAAAAACAAAAAAAAATTCAATATTTTCATGAAACTGTAGAAACAAATTGTGTTTTATACATGCACAGGGCATTAGATTTTGAAACTGACTTCTGTTAATCAGCCAAATGGACATAGATATCGGCTAAATATCACTGATTTATCAGCCTTGACAATATAAAAATCTATCACTGATGATTATTTCATTACTATTCTTATTTAAATGTTGTTTGCATACAGTTAAAAAAGACTGTGCAAACAAAATAAATTTCAAGAAGGAAAAAAAAAAAAACGATGCAATCAATGCCAATCAAAATGCTTTGCAATGCAATGACTTCACATGCAACACGCTCTGCAGTAAAAAGTTAGTATGGACACGAAATAAGTTGCATCCAGCTCTATTGTTCTATATTTAACCCCTCAGAGCTTTTGTTCTCTTTGACAGACGACATGTGGGCGGCGACCGTCGTCCTGTGACAAGCTTGCGCAGTGGAACCATTTCAGTAATGGCATGTTACATGTGCATGTGTCGCATGTAATCCCAATAACACTGAAAAGCGTGTAAACTGAAGGGTTATTCTACACAACACTTCATTATCCCCCGTCATAATGACGTGTATCCAGAACACTTGTTTTGAAGTTTGAGTGCCACCGGGTCAAAGTTAAACTGTGCATTATAATACTGTATGTCTACTGTATTCATTTTAGACTAAAATATATTATCGAGTAAATCGAGTGATAATTTAGTTGCACCATAAACAAGCTATCATAACGCAGCGATCCAGGAAAACATTCAGCACAGTTTCCAACAAACATCCCAAATCCATATGAACAACTTTAAGCATTATTTTCCTCTCATACAGTTACACACACAGCTGCATGACGCGCATCGAGCCGAATGAGAACTAGAGAGCGCATGCTGTTTTACACCCAGAGTTGTTGCGCAAGACTAAAACACCCCAAAATGTTTCTGGAACAATTATTGCCTGGCATATTGTCAATCTAAACCCCTCTCTCCGTGTTTACCAACATTTTAAAACAGAAATAAGAAGAGCAAAGTTGATTTACACGGCACGTACCATTGTGGAGCGGGGAATATTGCCAACAGTCTCAAAGACCCATTTTACTCCTTTAGAAAAAAAACTTTCCCCCGAAAAAAAGCAGCGTGGTGGGAGTGCAAAAGCAAATGAGTCGGTTTTCTCCGTTGATACCGGAAGCAGAAGAACCGGGTTGCGGGACGGGCCCGTGGATCGCGGAAAATGGCCAACTTTTTACGCACGGAATCTTTCGCGGGGATCGTTTCGGTACAAAAACAAAACAAAACTGCGCATTCGGATGAAACCGGATAAGATTCAGCACGACCGTTCCTCCGTTCACCGAAGCTCTCCGGTACGAATCCCTCCCGGTTCCAGCGTCTCTCCGGTGGTTTGAGTCGATCGCGCCGTGCGACAGCAACTTTCTTCCTGCGCAGCTTCAGCTCACGGACTCTGGGCGAATTGGTGCTCGATCTCCAACCATCCCACTGGAGACCTCTTCAGGGTGATCTCCATGACCTCCTCCTCCTCCTTGGTGCACGGATTACTCGATCAATTATTATGGAGAGGACGTCAATTCGCGCAAAGTGGATATTGCGGAATCATAAGCGATGCGTGAAAGGAATACAGACTTTTACGTCGCTGAAACGAATAACGGCTGCGCGCTAACGTTTCAAATAACTAATTAATGTATGTTAAGTAGCCTGAGTAAGAGCAGTTGCCAAAATAAACGTGCTAGCCTTGCGTGGCCCGTGCATAACGGTCGGGTTGATCTGTGGATGGATTCTTGCAGTGGCTGGTGAATTATTAATAACCGGGAGCGCTTCACAGTCTGTCGTGTTCACAGAGGAACCAGAACGGCAGCTGGGGGTTTAAGGGAATTAAATACGGGCTTGGAGTGAAGCAGGGACGGCAGGGGATTATAGGCTACCGTTCACCGGAGAGAGAAAGAAAGAGAGAGAGAAAGAGAGAGAGATGCAGAGATGTATGAAGTGTGTGTTTTTGTTTGCAACCACAATGTTAAATGGTGACGTCTCGAGCAATGCATGAATTCAGGTGTTTAGGGTGATATTTCTGTGCGTGTCGCTGTAAATTGTGTTATAACAGTAAAAACTAAACCCTAATCGTGCACTGGTGTGAAAGTGTTTAGTTAGCAAAAGTGAACAGGTGTAGTGCAGTTTGGTCACCGATCAATTCTGTGGAGTATTTAAACAAATATTCGTACACTCTAAAAAATGCTGGGTTAAATACAACCCAGTGCTGGGTAAAATAGGGACAAACCCAGCAATTGGGTTGTTTTGACCCAG
>NW_015544163.1:2470993-2479109 GCF_001515605.1 Sinocyclocheilus anshuiensis
TTGATTTTACACGCTAAAAAATGCTGGGGTCAAAACAACCCAATTGCTGGGTTTGTCCCTATTTTACCCAGCACTGGGTTGTATTTAACCCAGCATTTTTTAGAGTGTACAATCAAATAAATGATTTGCTATCGGCATCGTGGGATTTAAAAGTATTAAATGAGTGTAAAATCTCAAGTGATGTTTTAGATGAGCAACAAGGTAAATTCATTTTGATATAAGGTAAATTATAGCCTATTTCAAATCTACTTCTAAACAACGTGAAAAAACCCCCCACATTGTTACGGTTAACGGTAATTTGTAAATATAGTCGGGCTCTTTTTGTCGTCTCAGTTTTAATTAATTCAACGTGTGCCAGATGTGTCTCAAGGTAAACTCGCAAAGGTCGTCTTATTTGAGGGGATTCCGCGTTAATTACGGCTGTTTTAATTCATTTAACATACCTGGGCTGTAAAACAGAAGAAAGACCTCCAAAACGACCTGGAAGAGACACGCGTTGACCTTCAGTGAAGCCCTGATGCGCGCTGTGATGCACCTGCCAACTGCGTTATCAAGCAACATACATTTTCTTTTTGTCAAAATAATACATGCAAACTAAACTCAAATAAATAAAATGATAAATCCCCGCATATATAAAGATTGACACAAATTGTTGTGTATAAAATATGTATTTTTAGCATTCATAATTGTCCTTTTATAGATAGTAGATTTTTTTTTCCTATTGCAATTTTATCTCTTTACAAAACAAATGCATGTGATGGTATTTCTTTTGTATCTCAGAATAGGCCTACTATGAATAAGACAGAAAAATACAATGAACCGAAGCAGATAAAAGATTAAACAAAAAGCACATAAAGGAAGCAATGAAACGAAATTATTTAACGAGAAAATAACGTATATAGGAAAAAGAAAAAAAAAAGGTTCATGTTCATTAAACACCAGTTGTTTGAAAGCGAATATATAGCACAGAACAATATCTAACAAACACAGCAAACCATGCTCTGTATATTTATTTACTCATTTTCGACTTACATTTACGTCATTTAAATTGTGTTTTCTTTATCTGGCATATATTTAGCCTTTAATTTATGTTTTTACATTTCTGGAAACATGCCATGGCATATTTTCCAGTAAGCCAATAAAAGTAATCGATACTTAAAAATATGTGTTGCTAATATTCGTTGGTGCATTAAAAATGAAACCACCATCAGAAACACAAATGCGCCTCAGAGCTTTCTGAACCTCACCTTTAAAACAACATTACATTTTTTTTTTTAAAACCGCACAGTATTTACAGTTCACAATACTTCTAAATATAAATAAATAAAACGAATGATTGACAATACTATTAATATCAATATATAAAATATATAGCCTAGTATACTAATAATATATTTGTGAATTGCAAACAGTTCATATATATATATACATCCGTTTAAAATAATATTAAACATAATAATATTATATGAAATGGTCTGCATGACAAATCACTCCGTGTAGTATGAGCAATTATTGCTCTTTTAATTTACTGTATTTATATATTTAATTGATGGCTATGACTCTACGATGTTAACGGTTTTGGAAGTACAAATATCAGCTCGGTGATTTATATAATCACATCTCGGGGCAAAGATGGAAAACCAACAAATGTGTTACTAATTCAGTTTAAACGAAATTATATTAAACAATGTAATTATTACATTATGCTCACGATTTCATTATTTAACTAACGAAGAGCACGCGTAACATCATAGACTACTGGAGAAAAATGGACACTGGACTGTGTAGAATTAAAATATAGCTAATATTTAAGCAATAACAGCAAACTCTTAAAAAGTGCCATTTAAATTACGTAATTATTACGGACATAATAAAAAAAATCTAATGTTAAACAGTCCGCAAATGAAATGATTCACATGAGAATAGAGAATGGAGAATTTGTCTTGGATTTCTTTCTTACAATAAATCTGACCACTAGAATGCACATGATTACAATTAAATAAAGCGCCGGAATCACGAGCACTGACTGAATCATCGGCTATTGATGTTGTCATATTTTCCCAACCATTTTTGAACGGTAAGATCACAACTAAACGTTGGACGGAAGGAAGAACACACTGATGATGTGCAGGTGCATTTCGAACGGACTAAAGAAGGGCTTCTACCCAGAAAAAACAGCCTCAATAAGCATGACTTACAAATATATACTGTGATTATAAATGACGCACTAACAGGTGGGCTAAACATTACGTTATTGATTTGACCAATACTGCAAACGCTCAAAAAGAGAGGAAAGAAAAGGCGTTTTATTGTAATTTACCAGGGTTACAACAACCAGATAGCTAACTAATCTTTATTAAAACCGACAATATATTTAAATTACAAAAATATTTACATTCAAATGTAAAATGTGTTATTGAATGCATGATTTCTTGTATCATTTTGGTCTAAAAAAAAACAACAAAAAAAGCTTGGAAGAAAAAAAGTAGTTGAAAATAGTTGAATAAGTACGTTTTTTTTCTTCTTTTGTACATGCACACACACACAATAGTCTGAGCAATATGACCCATGTGACCTTTACACCTAAAGGCCAAAAATACAAATCCGTGCAGCTGTAGTAATAATTTATGAATATTTAAAAAAAATATATATATTTATGATTAATTCATGTTTAGCAAAAAATACATCAAATGTTGGCGTACAGTTCATCAAAACAGGCCAAAGTTTAACACATTTTATTGTCGGATATCAGACGGTCCATATTAGCCTACAGTTGAATGCAACAAAATTAAGAAATCATAAGACTGAGGCTGAATCCATCTCAAAAATTGTTTGCCATCACACCCGATTTTTGTAAGTTCAGAAATCAACTATAATAAAAAATATATAAGCTTTACTAAAACAAATGTATAGGAAATTTCACTATAGAGCATGTTATTTAACCCTGGTTTATTTTTAAGATCTAGATGTATGATTTAAGATGAAATGTACAAACAAAAGAAAGTTTTTTTTAAATTTCCTTCTTTCTTTTTTTTAAGTACTAGATAATGTCTGCTTCGTTCTTCCCTGTATGAATCACTTCAAACAGGACGGTCATTTATTTCATGCAGTGCAGATTGAATTTAGGCTCTGCTGCCTGTTCCTTGGCTTGGCTTTAATTTCTGACTGCCTGTCTTTAATTTAGCAGGGCTACTCAGAGCTGAAAAGACAGCCATGAAGCTCAGATTCAGCTAAGCAACGGCCGGGGCCAGGAATGCTGACCTTGGCGGGTGAACCGGGCCAACGACTGAGGTAGTGCACAGCTATAATCACACATCCCTCCACCTAAAGCTAAAGAAGCATCTGAGCCTTGAATATGCCTGGATTAACCATTACACCTCCTCTCCCGTTACATCTACAGTATATTACTGTACATACACTGCCCATGTTACAGAGCATGTGTACTGCATACAGCAAGCATCTCTATTCATATTTTTCACCTTATAGATAATAAAATCCCATTGACTTTCACTTTCAAGGAGGGGTCCGGGCCACAGATTAGAATATCAGAAAGAATTGAGGTTAAATCACTCAAAACACCCTAGCAACCACTTAACACACCCTAGCAACCACCTAACTATGGCCTGATAACAATGCAGAAGAGCATTGTGTGTCCATATTTTGTACACACAAGCACCACTCACAATATCCTCAGAAAATGTAAAAATCCATTCATCATCACTATAGTGATAAATCATAATTGTACATGGAATATGGACAGTGTAATATAAATATAGACATTGTGAATTGAACTAAAGAAAAAAAAAGAAAAGCATTTGAAGGGGAAATTCTCAACATGAATTGTTTCGCATTGTATTCATATTTAACAATTCATTTAATAACTGAATCAATAATTCGATTAATTTTGAATTCTATTGAAATAATTATTTCATAGGACACTGTAAGATTGAAAACCAAACAAGACTCAAATACACTTCACTAATAAAATAAAATAGCGCATGTAAAGCCTGCAGCCAACATTTAAAGGCTGACTGAAAATGCTCAAATTAATTTATCATCACTATAGTGATAAATCATACTTGCATGTAAAATAGACAATGTAATATAATATGGACATTGTAAAATGAAAGAAAGAAAGAAAAGCAGTTGAATGTATATCCAGTAGTGTGAAATGTAATATTTCCCACAAGACCTTTACACTCATAAAGGCAAATTCTCAATAGCAAAGTTGTTTCTTGTATTTTTTCATTTTAATAATTGGATTAACGATTCAATTTTTTTAATCTACTAAAATTATTATTTTCTAGGGCACTGTAAAAGAGGAAACCAAACCAGACTGACATACACTTCACCAAAACAATCCAACAAAATAAAATAACATTACATTTAAACAAATAATAAATAAATGAATAACTAAATACACACAAATAAATAAATAAATAAAATATGATAGAATCGCACATGTGAAGCCTGCAGACAACATTTACGGACTGACTGAAAATGTAAGAATCACTTTATTACCACTCTAGTAATGAATCATACTTGTACATGTAAAATGGACAGTGTAATAAACATAGGGTCATTGTAAAATAAAATAAATAAAGAAACGCAGTTGAATTTATAGCCAATATACTGTAATATGACCTAAGAGACCTGTATACTTATAAGGGCAAATTCTCAAGATTTTCTTGTAGTTTTAACAATTAAATTTTATAATTGGATTAATAAGTCAATTAATTTTGAGATCAAATCAAATACTTTTTATAGGACACTGTAAGAGAGAAATTGAAGACGACTGACATACACTTCAATATCACACGTGAAGCCTGCAGTGCACATTCACTGCAGAAAAATGTCCAAAAGGTTTTACCTTCAAAGCAAAGTGTGCTAACCTTTGTGGGCTCGGGGAAAAAAATCCCAGGGAACTGTACCTAATTTAAATGTTGAAAGTGCCCTTCATCTTAAAGGTGTATGTTGCCGTCCCCTGAAGAGCACACGCTTAATCTGGCAAAGGCTGAGAAGACTTTGAAAGCATTTTGAAAAGTGGAACGAAGCAGAGGCTAAGACGTGGTGAGATCAAACTATCTGACTATTACAGGGAAAGCTTTACATCATATCAGAAGTTACTTTAATAAAGGTTTCATAAGTTTATTTTATTAAAGTCTAAAGTGAGCTTTTCAACACTGGGTTGTAATACCATTATGTAGCATAACCTAAACCAGTACATGTGTGGCTAATGCATCATAGAAGCGGGATATAAAATCACAATGCTGTAAAAAAGACTGAAGCCCCTTGGCCTGACCCGAGCAAGTCAGGTAGATCACGTATGCTCAGCGATGAGATAAACAACGGAAAGCTGCGCTGTGATTGGTCAGCGGCCATGAGGCTCCATCGGGATTGGAGCAGAACGCAGCTCTCTCACCTTATCAGGTTGGTGCACAGCATTGCTGCAGGAGAGCGAGTCTCTGGAGGAAACGCCTGCGAGCGCCGCGCTTATCTTACACCAGCAAGCGGGCTTTACGCCTCTGATTAAGAGCGCGAGAGAGAGAGAGCTGAACTCATGTGTACCTTCAGGAGACTGTGTGTTCTGGGGTGACAAAATAATGTATGTCTAAATATATTGCATGTTTTTACTCAATCATAATGCACACTTTTGATTAGGAGGAGATTATTTGAATATATGGAAGTTAAATAATTTTTTCTAAATATAAAGTTTAAATATAAAAAAAAATTATAAATAACACTACCAATCCCCGTTTGGGGTCTGTATGATTTGTTTTTGAAAGAAATGAATACCTTTATTCAGAAAGAATGCATGAAATTGATTAAAAGTGACAGTAAAGACGTTTATATTGTTACAAAAGATTTCTATTTGAAATGAATGCTCTTCTTTTGAACTTTCTATTAAATCATCAAAAAAAAATATTACAGTTTATACAGCTGTTTTCAACATTTACAATAAGAAATGTTTCTTGAGCAGCAAATCAGCATATTAGACTGATTTCTGAAGGATCATGTTACACTGAAGACTGGAGTAATGATGCTGAAAATACAGCTTTGCATCACAGGAACTAATTACATTTTAATATATATTCAAATTGAAAACAGTTATTTTAAATTTTAATATTTTTTACAATATTACCGTATTTTTTGACACATGAGGCTTCTTTCAAAAACCAACCCCAAACTTTTTGAAAGGTGGTGTACAGTATATTAACTATAAAAACTAAATTTTCTGAGGAAACGTATGTGGTGTTTGCTCATGCAAAACTAAACATCATGTTGCTAGGGTGCTGTGGGTGGTTGCCAAGTCGTTACTATGCAGTTGCTAGGGTGTTCTGGGTCGTTGGTCACCGGCCCAAATCAAAAGAGCCCACTTCATGTCTCTGTGATTATTCGATGTCAAGATACGCTTCGAGTGCCTCCCGTTTTCAATCGCTTTATCATCCATGAGGCAAAAAACACACTCTAAAGTTTAATAATTTGGGTTAGGGGTTTTAAAAAATCTAAAAATCAATAATAGTGATGCATGCCTTAGGAAAACTTTGAATATTTGACTTCTTATGCACCCGAGCATGCTTATGGAGAAAGAAAAGATTAGAACGAATCAAAAAACAATAAGAGATGCAACGCATTGGCCTGAATATGCATATTAGTGCAGCAGGGTCAAAAAAAAGTCAAGATCAAATCCATCAGATGGGTTGGCTGGGATGTCCAGTGTGTGTGTGTGTAGAAGTGCTGCATCTGGTCTGGATCCAGGCTGGTCCAGGGAGACTGCAGAGCATTAAAGCCAGTGGCTGCTGGGGGAGAGGGGTTGTCCTCCCCTGGAGAGACTGAAAGAGGAGGCCTGCTATAATCTGCTTCCCTGGCTCTTCATGAAAGAGAGCAGAGGACACACACACCAGAGACTGACCCCCTCCTCCAGCTCCAGCCTTTCTCATCTGTTATCACCAGACACCTCTCCTGCCCCATCTACCGTTCTGCTCCTTCCCTCCATTCTTCCTCAATCCTCATCTGTCTTCCCTTCCCGGCTTAGTTCTTCAGTGCTAAGACCTGCTCCAGCCTTTTTAATCTTACAGTCTCCATCCTTCAAGACTTTTTGGTTGGTACACAGAAGACTTTACAATGTGAAACGTACTGGTGCTTCCAAAAACCCTGTTTAATTGCTCACAGGCTGAGCTTTCATAGTTCAGCCAATAGTCAACATACAGTAAGAGTATAGAGCTATAAAAGAGCATATGCTCTTTGATGAGAAATGTTCAAGTTCATAATGAAAACTCTATGCAACTCTGAGCACAGTTTGAGACATTGAGATTTTTCTCAGGAGAAACATAAAGAGATTTTAGCAAAGTCCATTTAATCTCAACACTGTTTAAGAGAAACAATCTAAATGTTAAAGAGATTGCATTATGGATTCTTATTTTCTGTGGGAAGAAACCAATGTGTGAATATGAAAAGTCTATAAATGCATCATCAAAAACACGTTTAATCCAAAATTCCAAAGATCCACAAAGACAATTTGCATGTGTTCCAAAAAGAACCACTGAAGAAACTTGTTTTTTTTAAAGTAAACTGAATATGAAGAACCTATAAATGCATCAAAAAGATGTTTAATCTCCAAAGAACCATAAAGACAATTTGGTCTAATCAATAATTAGGAGAAACAATCAAGATATTAAAGAGATCTCATTAGGGATCTTTATTTTCTGTGGGAACAAACCAATATGTCACTATGAAGAGCCGTAAATGTACCATCACAAACATGTTTAATCTCCAAAGAACCATAAAGAGAATTCCAGTGTACCACAAATAACCTTATTTAAAAAAAAATAAACATCTAAACTTATTATTAGCCCATTTTGCTTGCTCACTTGTGAATGTGCACTCCAAAACATCCAATATGATGGGCCAGTTTTTGTCAGATCTTCTAAGGGATTTTTTTATTTTTTGTGGGTAGAAACCAAAATGTCAATATGAAGAACCTATAAATGAGTCATCAAAAACATGTTTAACCTCCAAAGAACCATAAAGACAATTCCAATGTGCTCCAACAAGAACGTCTCAGGTTACTTATGTAACCATGGTTCCCTGAGTAGGGAACGAGACACTGCGTCCT
>NW_015544163.1:2479470-2487594 GCF_001515605.1 Sinocyclocheilus anshuiensis
TATAGTCGCACCGGTAGTGACGTCATGGCTGTCGCCGGCCAACGAGTTGGTGTTTTTTCAATGTATGCTTCAGACACGGGTCACGACGAGGCGTTCCCCATAGCGACCCCTAGAGGACGCAGTTCGAAGTTCCCATGAAAGGGAACCATTGAAGAACCTTGTTTTTAAAAGTAAACATCTCAACTGATTATTGCTTCATTCTGTTCGCTCACTTGTGAGTGTCCAAATGATTGGCCAATTTTTGTCAGATGAAATCCATCTTTATGAATGAAATTTGTTTTGTTTTGTTTTTTCGCAGCGTTTCTCCATATATCTCAGGCGGTGTGATAATGATTATACTGTCTGGGATCGTCTTCCCTTTTCTCTGGCTTTTCTGTCGGCTGTCTTTCACAACTCCTTATTTTGTGGAATGAGGCCACAGAGTCTGGCCTAGTCTCTCGGTTCCTCTCTTCCACCACCTCATCGAGGGGAGGGGCTTCCTTTGCAGTGCCAGGCTCTGTTTGGTAGAATGGGTCCAAATTAACATGAATATTCATGAGCCCACCATCAACACTTGGTAGCAGCACATGGCAGGACAGCTGTTGCAGGCCAAAGCGGGCATCTGTGCACAGAGAGACAGAGATATGGGCCGGGCGAGAGGAAGAGGTGTGGACATCTGTAGCCAGGGATTGACAAACGCTTGGATGGATGAAGAAGAAGAGAGGCGAGACGAGAAGGAAAAAGAGAGGAAGTTGGACTAGGACAAGGGAGCAGGATTATTTGAGCAGATGACAGGGATGTGCTAGTGAGCGAGAGGAAGAGATCTCTGGAGGATTGGAGAAAGATGAAGCGGCCAGGAGTCGGTCCATTCTTGCATTAAAAACTAGAAATTCAATTATAAAAGAACCTTTTATAGATGAAAACAGGATGAAAACGTTTCCGCCATGATGATGTTGATAGATGGTTGCTAGGTCAAAAATGTCCACCACCATGATCTTTTGGTCTCTAGATGTGGCTCAAGTCCTTGGTTCAATGCAAATCTATGGGAGTTTTTCACCGTTTTTATCGTCCAGGTCTGGGCATTTAGAACAATAACTGCAAACCTCTCTCATAATGTGAGGAATATTCCCCACAATATAGTTTAATACTTAGGAGGTTAAGGTTTGTTCAGATCACTATTCTCTAGTAAACTCTACTAATAAAAGTTCTTCAACGCTTCTTTAAAACCTCGAAGTGAAGACCCATTTTAGTGACCATAGTCTCAAGTGGTGAAATGGAAAAAAAAGGTCTCAAGATGCGTTTTTAAAAAGTTGAACTTATTTTAGCATGAGCTGTGTCGTGCGAGAAACAACGCAACAGACACAAGACATGATGTTAAAAAACATCCATCTAGCACATTATATACATATAAAAACAATGAAAAAACAAAACAAAATTAAATGTAGTTTTTCGCAATGTTTCTCCATATATCTCAGGTAGCGTAATATAAATCTGTGGGATTTCTTTTTCGTCCATTTTATTATCCACCAAGTGAAAATCGTAAGTCTGGAAATTAAAGGGGGGGTACAATGCTGTTTCATGCATTCAGAGTTGTTTATACGGTTAAAGAGTTGGATTCTCATGCTAAGCATGGACAAAGTTTCAAAAAACAATTTGGACGTATGACGGAGTATTTCTATGCCAAAAACCGTACTTCCGGGTTCGTACAAGTTTCGACCAGAGCGAGAGCGAGATCGCGCCCATCAACGCGCTTCATCCGGCTTGCTCGGGAAGAATGTCTCCAATCCAAAGAAGTGTGTTTTTGGTTGTAAGGGAAAGATAACTTTGTTCAGCTTCCTAAAGAACCCAGCGTTATGTAAACAGTGGATACAGTTTGTTTTTCCGGGACAACAACGGAGTTTCACAAGTGTGTTTGTTGACGAACGTTTTATAAACAAGGCCCAGTTCGACACTGGATTTGCACATTGTTTGATACTGAAAGATGGAGCGGTCCCAGCTATAAAAGATCCCGGTCATGATTCAGAGCTGCAGAAGGTAAGTGAGACGGCATCAAATGTCTGTTTTGTTGGCATTCGGGGCCCAAGTGCTCATCACTCTTTAGCTCCACCCACAGCGTGCCTCCAGGAGCTCGGCTTTTTCTGGAGAGAATCGTAAAGCTGTATCTTTCTTTTATAAATATGATAAAACTAAAGACTTTTTGGAGATATGAAGGATGCAGTATACTACTCTATAGGTACTCAAGATTAACATGAGATTGTGTGAAACTGTGTGTGTTATGCCCCCTTTAAGGAACATAACAACAAACCTCTCCACATGATTTTGAGGAATATTTCCTAAAATAAAGTTTAATACTTAGGGTTAGGGGGTTTTTCAGATCTCTAAGCCTAAGTATTGTCTTGGTAAAGTCCACTAATAAAAGTTTCTCAATGGTTCTTTAGCACCTTGAGGTGAAGAACCCTTTTTAGGGGGCCATTCACACAGAAAGCGTTTTTGCATTGAAAAACGCAAGATGCAAGCAGTGAAACTGAGTAAAAAAAACTTGAGATGTGTTTTTAAAACTTGAACTTGTTTCCATTTGAGCGCCACATTTTTAGAATGCTTAAACGCTGTAAAAGACTCAATACGTGAACGTAATGGTCAAACATGTCCATCTACCGTATATATATATATACATAAAAAACAATGGAAAAGTAGCGCAGTGAAATTCAAAACGTTCTTTGTGAACAGCCCCTGATTTGACTATAAAGTGTTTTGGAGGTTCAATAAGTTCTTGATGTTTCAGATCAGTCTGTTGATTTCTGGGTTCTTTAAAGCACCAATGGATGGTTTTCTATAAAGCCTGAGAATAAAGGTTCTGTGGAACTCAAACAGGTTCTTCTATAACATCAGGCTGTAAAAGCCTGTTTTGGTTCCAATTGGAACTGAAACCAAACTTGCTCAATCTCTAGAAACCCCAACCTCACACAAAGCCGTTTCTTTATAATCTCCCTTTCTCCTATGATTTTGCCACACTTCAACATGTGCTCTATGTTTTTCCTCAAAAGACTTAAGCTCTCCACCAGTCTTATTCCACACACACACACACACACACACGTGGCGCCTGGTTCTCGCTGCCCTACATAGGCAGAAGCACAGCAGGCCGTTTCTATGAAAGGCCCATGAGGTTTAAACTGTGTCAGATCCCCCGATAAGGCTCTGTATACAGAAGTCTCTGAAATCCCTCATCTGAGGACCCTCTGTGTTTAGGGGTTGTGCTTTACATCGCTTTCCATGATTAATTAGACTTTATTGAAAAGGGAAAAGTAGCACAAAAATTTAAATATTCTCAGATCCAACATGGGCAAACCAACAATAATGCAATGTTTTGATAAAAAAAAAAAAAGATGCCGTTTTGAAGCGGAAAATGTAATTATTAATTAGGATATTGTTTTTAATAACCCCAATTTAATTTTTACATCTAACTACAAATTACACTGGAAATTTGTAGTTGTGTCTTAAGGGAATTAAATGAAATTAAATGAAAAAATTAAATTAAATTAAATTAAATTACATTAAATTAAATTAAATTAATTCACCAAATATAATTTTAATATTAAATAATACTAATAATTTTAATTAATAATAATCTATTTGATATTATCTGATTGTTGTCTCTCCAGGAAGGCCATATAATGTTGTGAAAGGATCGAAGCAAGGGAAACTGTATGTTTTTGCTATTTCATACAACCAATAGTATAAAAGTGAACTTAAATACTTACTAAATCAGAACAATAGTCCAACCAGAGTGCATAGCAATTCAACAGACAACAAACCCATTCACCAGCAGCTTTAAATGAACTTCATCCAAAGAAAATGCAAGCAGCAACAAATCTAGATAGATAGATAGATAGATAGATAGATAGATAGATGGTAAACTGATGTTTGATTGCAGTCTGGTGTAAAATGAGTTTGAGGAAGTGGTAAAAAAGTGGGAAACGGTGTGCTAAGCGAGTGAAAGAGAGCGAAAAGAAAGAGAGGGTGGTCATACCATCAGCCACGACCTGGCAGAGAAGTCATAACACAGCTGCCACCTGAACCCTGGGTCATGCTGCCTGTCCAGCGCCATTCCCGCGCCCTCCTGCCAGTAGAAATCCTCTTCCTGGGATGGCGGAAAAAAATTAATAAATAAAAAGAAGAACGCAGAGCGAGCACCAATCAGGAGGAGCTAGCGTGCGGGCAGGATGCAGCCAGCATGCATGCCTGTGTTTGTGTGAGTATGGGTTAGCGAGAGGGAGAGAGGACTTTGACATAGAAAACGCCAGGAAGTGCAATCCGGGCAGCTGTAGCCATACGGAGCTGCGCCAGCCACCCGCCTGCCATCAGCAGACGCACTGACATACCAATCCTACACAGCCAACCAACACTGGGTTCTGGGTGTCAGCAGAGTGTTTGCGTGAACATACAGACAAATATTTACTTCAGAGACAGCGTTTGCAGGAGCAACTGGATGTGCGTTGACGTGCTGGTCAATCTACACACCTCCTGCGTTTACCTGCATCTTTTTTCGTTTGAATGACTTCTGTCAAATTCAATTGCTGATACTATAGTGCAAACATATTGTGTTTGCTCATTTTTGCTGTCTGCCACAGTCTCTATGAAACGATCAGATGAGGCCTGTTGTACACGATAACTGGAAGCTGACATGTTTTTCAGATCGTTTGGCTGGATAAATCGTGATCCTATAATCATTTTAAGTATGTTTTACAGTTCAGCTACACTGAGAACTTGCCTGATGTACACATGATGTCTGAAAATGTTGTAAAATGTTGAAGCATATAATGTTCTAGCAAATAAATAGAACCGTTCCCTGTTAATAAATATTAGGCCAATAAATCAGCAGATATTTTGCCATAAATGGTGCTAAAATGTCAGTAAAAAAAAAACTAGCTAAATAAAAAACTACAGAAAGCTTTAACAATGAATTATACTTTGTGTTTTGATTTGTATATATTAAAAATGCATAAAATGATAAAGTCAAAATGGATATAAAACGTTTTCCATTATATAAAATTAAATTAAATAAATTGTGTAATTAAGTAAAATAACAATGTAAAACATAAAAGACAAATAGATTTAATATTATTTCTGTTCTATTTTAAATATATTAATGAAATAAAAATATATAAAATAATAAATAAAAATAATTTTTAAATGCATTCAGTTATTTAAAATATATAAATAAATACAAAAGTAAAAGACAAAATGTGTTTAATATTATTTCAACTACATAAAATATATAAATCAAATAAAAATATAAAACATAAAAGACAAATTAATTTAATATTATTTCTGTCATTTAAAATATATAAATGACAATTTTGTATAAAATAATAAAGATAAAATGCTTACAGTTATTTAAAATATACAGTATAAATAAAATACAAAAATAATATTTAATGTATTTAAAATGATTTAAGTTATTTAAAATACATAAATGAAATAAAAATGTATTGATGAAATGTATTTAAACTGATTCAAATTATATATAAATAAAATACAAAATAATAAATACAAACTTCATTTAAAATGTTTTTGATTATACGAAATATATAATACCATAGTTTTTTAATAAATACTATAAAACTGTCGACCACTGTCATCTAAAAAATAAAAAGAACTAACAACAAATGTGTACATTGTTTGAAGTAGTTATTAATTTACCATGATGAGAAAGCAATATCTGTATGGTAATTATTTTGGCAGTAAGGATGGTTACCATGGTAAATGCTCATGCTGCAGTCACTAATGAAAAATGTAAAGAACAAGCAGGCATCCTACAGTTTTCTTTAGGTTAGGAGCAGCATGTCAATTCCCCCTTCTTATTCTTTTTAAATTAAGTAGCATTCCTCAGTTCAGACTAGTTCATTGAAATATTTGCATGCTGATTATCTGATAATCTTCCTCCAGCCGCATCTAAAAGGTGCAGTCATGCATGCATGTAATGTGTGAAAGTGAATAACAGAGCACATGCAGTCCTGGGAGCTGCAGCGCTCTTTAGAGACGCACAAAGCTGTGATAAGGACCCTGCGTGTCAGATGAGGGACAATTATAAGTCTGCTTATGGTGTGATGGCTGCAAGCGCAGGACTTGGCACGGCTCCCTAATTTAAGGGAATTAAAACATGCTAAACAAGACTTCTTTGTGTGTGTGTGGGAGACTGTGTGATGCAGCACTGGCACTAAGCTGGCATGGTGTCAGAGAGAGAGAGAGAGAGAGAGAGAGAGAGCGGATATAAAACGTTTTCCATTATATAAAATTAAATTAAATAAATTGTGTAATTAAATAAAATAACAATGTAAAACATAAAAGACAAATAGATTTAATATTATTTCTGTTCTATTTTAAATATATTAATGAAATAAAAATATATAAAATAATAAATAAAAATAATTTTTAAATGCATTCAGTTATTTAAAATATATAAATAAATACAAAAGTAAAAGACAAAATGTGTTTAATATTATTTCAACTACATAAAATATATAAATCAAATAAAAATATAAAACATAAAAGACAAATTAATTTAATATTATTTCTGTCATTTAAAATATATAAATGACAATTTTGTATAAAATAATAAAGATAAAATGCTTACAGTTATTTAAAATATACAGTATAAATAAAATACAAAAATAATATTTAATGTATTTAAAATGATTTAAGTTATTTAAAATACATAAATGAAATAAAAATGTATTGATGAAATGTATTTAAACTGATTCAAATTATATATAAATAAAATACAAAATAATAAATACAAACTTCATTTAAAATGTTTTTGATTATACGAAATATATAATACCATAGTTTTTTAATAAATACTATAAAACTGTCGACCACTGTCATCTAAAAAATAAAAAGAACTAACAACAAATGTGTACATTGTTTGAAGTAGTTATTAATTTACCATGATGAGAAAGCAATATCTGTATGGTAATTATTTTGGCAGTAAGGATGGTTACCATGGTAAATGCTCATGCTGCAGTCACTAATGAAAAATGTAAAGAACAAGCAGGCATCCTACAGTTTTCTTTAGGTTAGGAGCAGCATGTCAATTCCCCCTTCTTATTCTTTTTAAATTAAGTAGCATTCCTCAGTTCAGACTAGTTCATTGAAATATTTGCATGCTGATTATCTGATAATCTTCCTCCAGCCGCATCTAAAAGGTGCAGTCATGCATGCATGTAATGTGTGAAAGTGAATAACAGAGCACATGCAGTCCTGGGAGCTGCAGCGCTCTTTAGAGACGCACAAAGCTGTGATAAGGACCCTGCGTGTCAGATGAGGGACAATTATAAGTCTGCTTATGGTGTGATGGCTGCAAGCGCAGGACTTGGCACGGCTCCCTAATTTAAGGGAATTAAAACATGCTAAACAAGACTTCTTTGTGTGTGTGTGGGAGACTGTGTGATGCAGCACTGGCACTAAGCTGGCATGGTGTCAGAGAGAGAGAGAGAGAGAGAGAGAGAGAGAAGGGAAATAGATAACCTCGGGTAATATGGAAGAGATGTTATACTGCGACCGGCTTCAGTTGTGTTTCTTTGAATGAATATGGATGCACAGAAATACTGCAGCCTGTAATGTTCCATAAATGTACTTGCCCAACCAATCATGTACAGAAGGTAAAAATATTATCTTATTAACACAATAAAGTTTGTCTTAAAGGGGTCCTATTATGCTTTTTCACTTTTTCAACTTTAGTTAGTCTGTAATGTTGCTGTTTGAGCATCGGGATTTGTGATATCACAAATATCGACGATTGGGACGAGACCTGGTCGAGCTGCACTAGTTATTATCACTGTGTCGGAGACGCGCTAGCTTTCCCAGGGCAGAGTGGTTACAATCATCCGGGTTTAAATCGCGCTCAAATTGATTTGATTTTGACGCAATATTTACACTGAAGCTCGCAGGCGGCTATGGTAAGGGGCATGACATTTCCCGACCAGGCGCCGAGTGCTGCCAATCACAACACACACTGGCCCAGCTATCTAATCACAACGCACACTGGCCCAGCTAACCAATCATAGCACACACTGGCCCAGCTAACCAATCACAACACACACTGGCCCAGCTAACCAATCACAACACACACTGGCCCAGCTAACC
>NW_015544163.1:2489977-2514864 GCF_001515605.1 Sinocyclocheilus anshuiensis
ACAACCTAGTATGAGAGCCTGTTCTAGTACACCCCCAAAACAAAATCAAGACTTTGTAAAAGAGCATAATAGGACCCCTTTAAAATGATATGATGAAATCAGCATATGTTTTCCATTTCAATCATGACAAATCTCTGAACATTTTAGCTTGGTGATGGATATGACCATGTTAATGTATTTGGTCTTGGCAGAACAGATCTGCTACGCTGCTGCTAAATTGCTGCTGCTGTTGGTTATTGCTGTAGTTGTAGATTATTGCTGCTGCTGCAAGCAAGTACAGGAACTTGCTACTGCCAATGCATATTTGTATTCGTATTCAATATATCGTATTCTGCGATACGCTGCTGTGAGTATTTAAGACATACTGCTGCTGCACAAATAGCATATAAAATAACCCCTTAGCAGATCTATACAGGTGGAGCTGGGGAAGGTGGAGGGTTTCAGAGAAACTGTGAAAGCGCGCTGCAGGAATCTCAAGTGAATGCTAACCAGCCATATAAATGCAAGGCAGTAAGCTCATTGGCTGCATATGCAGCATGAACCAATCAGCTTGTGCCAAGTCGTTTAACTCTCTGAATATCATCAGTTACATTAACAACCCGTCGCCTGCGCCATCTAGAGTTTCATGACTGAACTATATATTTCTTTAACTCATCAAATGAATGTAAAATTTGAAGTTATACTCAATTATAACTACATTTTTTTAAGTCAACATAATATGTGACCCTGGAGCACAAAACCAGTCTTAAGTCGCTGGGGTATATTTGTAGCAATAGCCAACAATATATTGTATGGGTCAAAATTATCGATTTTTTAATGCCAAAAATCTTTAGGATATTAAGTAAAGATCATGTTCCATGAAGATATTTTGTAAATTTCCTACCATAAATACGTATATAAAAACTTAATTTTTGATTAGTAATATGCATTGCTAAGAACTTCATTTGGACAACTTTAAAGGTGATTTTCTCAATATTTTGATTTTTTTGCACCCTTAGATTCCAGATTTTCAAATAGTTGTATCTCGGCCAAATATTGTCCTATCCTAATAAACCATACATCAATGGAAAGCTTATTTATTCAATTGAAAAAAAAATGACCCTTATAACTGGTTTTGTGGTCCAGGGTCACACATAATTTCAGTTGAAACAAATGCAACAGCAACTGAACTTAAGTTTTTTAATTAAAGTAGGTGGATTTTAAAGTGTAATACAGAGATACTGAAACCAAACATGTACAAACCATGTACTAATCAGAAATAACGTTTTTTTTTTGTTGTTGTTTGTTTGTTTTTCAGGCCTGAAAAAAGCATGTAAATCTTAATAAACATTTACATTCATGAATTTAGCCAACACTTTTATCCAAAGTGCCTTAAAAATACAATCTAAAAGTCAATGAAATGTCCATTTCTGAAGTGAATATGCATTTTTCTGATAAAAAAATATTTCTAGCTCTAAAATATGGATGATAATGCTACATGTACACATGCAAAGCCTTATTTATGAGCTTTTGAATCTTTTGAATTGGTTCTTTTTTGTTCAATCAGCCAAAGTGGTTCATTCATTGGTGTCAGTGATTCATTAGCGACAAACAATGTGGGAATCCTGAACTAAAGTTATGATGGTTATTATGTGAATTACGGTCTGATCTGGGGTATATTTGTAGCAATAGCCAACAATATATTGTATGGGTCAAAATTATCGATTTTTTAATGCCAAAAATCTTTAGGATATTAAGTAAAGATCATGTTCCATGAAGATATTTTGTAAATTTCCTACCATAAATACGTATATAAAAACTTAATTTTTGATTAGTAATATGCATTGCTAAGAACTTCATTTGGACAACTTTAAAGGTGATTTTCTCAATATTTTGATTTTTTTGCACCCTTAGATTCCAGATTTTCAAATAGTTGTATCTCGGCCAAATATTGTCCTATCCTAATAAACCATACATCAATGGAAAGCTTATTTATTCAATTGAAAAAAAAAAAAAGACCCTTATAACTGGTTTTGTGGTCCAGGGTCACACATAATTTCAGTTGAAACAAATGCAACAGCAACTGAACTTAAGTTTTTTAATTAAAGTAGGTGGATTTTAAAGTGTAATACAGAGATACTGAAACCAAACATGTACAAACCATGTACTAATCAGAAATAACGTTTTTTTTTTGTTGTTGTTTGTTTGTTTTTCAGGCCTGAAAAAAGCATGTAAATCTTAATAAACATTTACATTCATGAATTTAGCCAACACTTTTATCCAAAGTGCCTTAAAAATACAATCTAAAAGTCAATGAAATGTCCATTTCTGAAGTGAATATGCATTTTTCTGATAAAAAAATATTTCTAGCTCTAAAATATGGATGATAATGCTACATGTACACATGCAAAGCCTTATTTATGAGCTTTTGAATCTTTTGAATTGGTTCTTTTTTGTTCAATCAGCCAAAGTGGTTCATTCATTGGTGTCAGTGATTCATTAGCGACAAACAATGTGGGAATCCTGAACTAAAGTTATGATGGTTATTATGTGAATTACGGTCTGATGCCACTAAAAGGTTAGGTTAGAAAGCTTTATTTATCCCTGTGAATGGGAAACTCAATTGCCAGCATTTCAGCTATACATTACAAACAATACAAAACAGTTTATCATTACATTCACAAACAGCACAAGCAAACAATAATTACAGGGCTTCATTACAAAACTTAACTGCAGCAGGGATAAAAGTTTCCAGTACCTTTCACCTCTGCAAATCTTTAAAAAAAAAAAAAAAAAAAAAGTTGACTATATATATATATATATACACAAACAAAGAAAAACAAGTAGAATAGAAAGCTAGAGTTTTTTTTTTTTTTTTTTTTTTAAAAAAAAAAAAAAAAAAAAAAAAAAGAGTTGACGGAGGGATTTCCAATCAGTCAGCAGCTTATGAGAAGGTCAACTTGAAGTCCATATTCATATTTTTTTAACCATCTTTTCAAATGTTCACAATATCCAACCAATTTTTGTCATTCTAACATCTCAGAGTGACATAAACCCCGTAAAAATAATCAGAATTCATCAAATGCCCTGCTGAAATACTACTGATGCTCATGCTGTTGTTTTTCCCTTAAAAATGCCACCTCCTAGAAGATAATGTCATTAAGAAACTCATTTAAAATTCCACTTATGTACAACTTTTGTAATATTGTGATAAAATAAAAATGATGTCTATCTTTTTAAAACAAACAAAATGACATTACTTTAATGTAAGTGTAATTGTAGATCATAAGCGGTACGCATAAGTGTTTGAGGATCGGGTTTATATAAAATTAGGTTTACATACTGCAAATACAACCATAAAAAATGTGTTTTGTTTTAAACATCAATGTAAAATTTTATCTCAACAATTTGATTCGTCAAAATCTGTTAGGGGATAAGTAAATGTAACAAATCATGTAAAAATGACTCATCTTTTATTGGAAAATTAAACAGCATTTTGTCAAACTTTGATAATTGCATTAATATTTTAAACAACAGAAAATATATTGATCTACATTTTATAAAACTCACCTGTCAACTTCAGCGAGTGAAGAACACACTTACACTCATGTGTGTCATGTATTATTCATGTTAGGCCGCTATTTTCACCTTCTTTTTCGAAAGTGATTACACAGGCTTCTCATAAATACTTTTTTTGACTGACAAAATGTTACATGCAGCTGTTGCAAATTTGTAACAAAAAAATATTTGATCTAAATCCAGATCCTGTTGTAAATAATAGTGAGAAATCACTTTTTAAAACTGTTGTTTCATTATTACCCCTTAGCAGATTTTGACTCGTTTCTGTGTTAAACAGATAAAAAAAAATAAAAAAAAAATATAGAAATGCTAAATATTACGCATCCATGTAAAATATTAAAATATTACCTTAATTTTATCCATCAGAAATGGATTGTATCACAAAAAGTGCTTGGAAGGAAGACTTGGGTGTTGTTGCTTGCAAAGGTTTCACGGTAGAGTGAGTATTTCATAAAAGAATACAAAGACAAACAATACAACTGGACTAATGTGCAATAAAGAATCATTCATGATGAGACCAGAAGCGTACAGTACATTAAGAAACTAAATGTTTGGTTCTTGGGCGCCAAAAGAAAATTTGAGTTACGTGAGACAAACCTCAATGGATTGCACCCCTAAATTTCCCTAAATAGGACTTGTTCTTAAAAAAAGCAGTAATGTCAGCGTATAATTCACACTGTTTCTGGGTAATTTGTACATAGAAACTGTGAACACTAAACTTCGCGTTTCTCTCTGCGCCTAATTTGTGAATCCACTGGTTTCACTTACTAAATCTCAAAGGTTTCTGGGCAACGTGGGTTAAAAAAAAAAAAAAGTTACCATGGCATTTGTTTGGCACACCAGCGCCCGCGCCGTGCCCAGGACAAGAGGGTTACCATGGCATCAGCAGGTGCCTCATAAAGCAAATGATTGCTGGGGGGTTTGTGTGAGTGTGTTTTCTGTGTGGCTCTGTCGCCCCAAATACCTAAATGTTATGCCAGCATCCTTTAAATACTAAAGGGCACGGGATAATGCCAGGCTGCTTCTTATCCTCGCTAGTCTTTCCACTGGAAATCATTTATCTATCTGTCCGTCCATCTGTCTATCTCTCGAGCGCTCACCTCACACTTGTGGCACGGCCTGCCAGCTCATCTGCCACTTGATTCGTCTCCAGCTGCCTTCACCCAACAGCAAACCAATTTAATAAAAGAGCACGTCAAAAGAAATCCAGCCAAAGTCTTGATCAATGATGGGCGATACCTCGCAGCAAGGAAAGCGCTTTTCTTATGCAAAGTCGAAGGATCTGGAAAATGCACATTTCTTATATACGCTGCCTTGTATGTGCAATGATTTCTCGTAAAGACAGCCAAAGCATGTAAAAGGTGCGTTTTCAAAGCCCAAGTATGTAAGCTGTGCAGAGCTAGTACAACAACACCTGTCCGAGCACCTGCTTCATTAAGAAACTGATTATAGGGATCCCACAAAATGCTGATTTAATTGATGTATGACATTATGAACAGACACGATAATGCGTAATCCCTCAGATTTGCAAGAACGCAGTTGAACGGAAGCACAAATGCCGCAAAACGAGAATGATATGACTGTAGAAATGGCAAAATTGCAAAAATCCAAATATTTAAGTCTGCCCACAGGAAAATAATATCTAAAATAAAAAAATACTCAAATTATAAAGAGTGTAAAATAAAAAGTCATGTTGGGAAAAAAAATTGCATGCATGTGATGCATAAAATAAAATAAAATAAAATAAAATAAAATAAAATAACAGCCAGGGTAATGTCTCAATCCCAAACTCTCTACCTTCACTGTCAATACACAAAATAGTAGTAAATTGTAAACTGGATTTGGTGAGACAATCAAACAACAGGTTAAAACCTCTGCTGCTAAAACCAGGCAAAAGTAATAATTATATATTATTACTTTTCAGATTGCAAGAACACAACTGAGCTCTAATGCTGCAGCATACAAATGATATAACTGTAGAAATGACAAGACTCCAAATATTTAAGCCTGTCCAGAGGAAAATAAAATAAATCCAATCAAAATATAAATAAAAATAAAATAATAAAATAGAATTAATTAAACAAATTAATGAAATAAAAAAAGAAATGTTAATGAATCATATATCTTTTTTTATAAAAGCGATGGGAGTCTTTGTAGTTCTGTCCACATAAACCAACCTGCAGTTATAGAGCAATATATTAGATTGTTCTAATATATTGATGTTCTCCAATCATGATTTGGATTTTCCACAGAACTTTTCTTTATTTTATCAGACAGTATACTTCAATTTCTGATTAACATGTGCATGCATGTGCATTCAGAAAATAAAACTTCTCATGTTTGGATGCATTTCTTACACTTAAAAATGTAAAAAAAAAAAAAAAAAAAGAGATGTGAAAAGAATAGAATTGGATTGAATAGGGTTATTTCAAAAACTAAAACAAATGTCTTCAAGGAGGCGTTTCTGATTTAATCAAGAGAATCAATTTCTTAGAAATGTTTAGGTAATAGATTTGAGTAACATTACACAGGTCAGCATTAGGAGTCCATCATGCTGTTTTATTCCTCAGATGGTTTTAATACAGCCTAATGCATCTCTTATGTGTTGATAATCACTACAAAGCAAAAGGCACATGTTTAGTGTAACGTAACGTGGAAATTCCTGCAAAATCTGATGACAAACATTTGGATAAATATTCAAAATAAAGGAACGAGACAGAAAACCTCCACGTAAACAGTTGCTCTCATTGAGATTCATTTTGACTGATTTGGGAAAATATTGATGTAAAATATAAATACTTTAATGCACAGTTTGTAATATTAATATTTGTGGGTCTAAAAGGGTTACATATTAAATTACTATACAAAACCAACACTACAAATCTGCCTTAAATAAACAAATATATCTTATTAAATCACAATATAATAATGATTAAGTTATTATTTATTAAATTATTTATGCACGGTTTATTTAACATGGTGATTAAATATAAGGTTTCCACTACTGACTGTGTTTTAAAACTGGAAAATGTTCCATGTCATTTTAATTCTCAATGAAAGTGCCCATTTCAATGTGTTTGGAATTGAAACACGACTTACTATGTGTGAAAACATGGTAACAGTTAGTGGTTTGACTCACTGTCGCTGCTATAGTACATAAACATGCAGTAAGAGCAGGGCTGGACTGGTGCGCGTGCTGCAGCGCCCTCTGCTGGATACGGAAATACACACGCGTCTCATTAGGGGTCTTCAACCTTTTTAAAGACCCCTTGAAGGATATAGAGATGGAGCAGGACCCAGTGTTAGATTAAACAATAATTTGTGGACCACCTGCAGTATTGCTGCAGACCTACTGTTGAAGACAATTCTTACATCCTTCTGAGAGCAGTTTGTTTTGGGACATATAATATGTAATATTATTATAATATAAAGATATGTGGATAAAATAATGTTAAATATAATAAAACTAATAAAATGTGTTTTTAAAACACTAAAACAGTAAAATAACATCTAAATACTAAAAAAAGTGTTACTTATTAATGGGATACTATTATAGTTTTTTTTATATATATATATTTAGAATTTTTTTAATTTTCAGTTTACATTTTAATATTAGTGTGTGTGTGTGTGTGTGTGTGTGTGTGATGTTTGTTTTTAATATGTCTATAAAGTTTTTATTACAACCAGCTGAATTTGTTTTATATTTTATTTTATTTCAGTTCATGTTTATATTTCAAGTAACGAAAATGCTACTTGAAATGAAAGCATTTAAAAACGTAATAAATGAATGTCATTGAATTATAAAATATATCAAAGTTTTCAAGTTATATGAGGTTTTAGTCATTTTATTGTATGTTTTTGTAATTTTATTTATTTACTTTTTTTTTTTTGTTGTTGTTTTTTTATGTCTATAGTTATTCATTTTAATTCCGTTTCAGTTATTTCGGTTTTCAACTAAATAAAAATAAGAAATGTTGCTTTGGCTGAAATGCTTTAATTTTATTTCAGTTAAAATGTATTGCATTTAAAAAACAAAAATGTTATGATTTTATCATTGTTTAGGCTAATTATAATGCCAAAAGGTCTTTGCAAGATAAAATCTAATTACAATACGTTTTTTCCTATACGACATTCAGTGGCTTCAAATAAAATAATAAAACATTTAAATCTGAAAAATTAATGAATGTCATGAAATTACATAACAAAATATCAAAACAAGTGGCATTTAAGTAAGTGAGTAAATGGAAAGAAAGCACAAGTACACTACAGATATTAAAACTGATTGGGTCACTGAGCAAAAATGGACATTAAAAAGCTGCACCATCAGTTATTTGTAGCAGTCACTTGCTTTGGTATTTTTGATCTAATTTCACACATATGATCATTCCAATAATATCTATAAGATGCATGAGACAGCACGAGTAACCGAAGGCGCTCTCTCATGATCACATCAGGCGTCTGTTACTGTGAGAGACAGACTCGCAGTGAGAGCAGGGTTAAATCAGAGGTGTTTATTTTTTTGGCACATGAAGGTCTTGACTGTTTTATACATGTGGAAAGCAGCTCCAAACAGATTTCAGAGCAAGACAGGTGCCAACACAACCATCTGCTTTGAGTTTCAGCTCTCCTCTCCTTTCTTTCCTACATGGATTGAACCGCAGTGCTGCTCACTGTCAGCCAATCACAGAGCAGCGTGTCTCACCCTATATGACACACGGGTCACTCAGGACACCTTCCTGCACTGCGCTCACTTGTTTTTCTTCCTGTTCACACTAGGCTTTTTAAGTCTTTTGAAAGAGAACTGAATCAGTCACATATATGTCCCAGATGCAAAATCTCTGCTTTTAATACTGATTATTTCTAATTTAATACTGATCTGTATACTACTGTTTTCAGTTTCATTAAACTTGTTACAGACCAATAATTTCATATATTTTTAAAAATGCATATTTTTCTAGGGATTGACTTTATTATTAAGGAATTTTACCCTTAATAACTTGATAGCTTGGTTGGTCCATACTGGCTGATAACTGAATAATCAACTGATAGTTTTTAAAATGGATACTACATGAAAACTCTCCAAGTAAAACAATGCCGAAGTTTATTACAAAAATAAAACAGTACTGAGCCATAAAAATGTACTATACACTGTAAAAGAAAATGAATCATGGGTCTTGTAATTTTCATTTACAAAATTAAGGTCATAATTAACTCACAAAAAAATTGTGGTGCAGTGTTGTATTGAAAATATTGAGAACATTTCACTAATAAAACCAAGAGATGTTTTCCTCATTTTTTAAAAGAAAACTTAAGCAGTTTTGGGGCTTGAATTTAGGAACTGATATAGCTGATAAAATTAAGGAAAGAAGGCTACCTATTTATTTTAAGAGAATTAGCTCAATTATGCAGTTTTATTTTGGCGGTGATTGTTAGTTCCCAGCATGCTTCGCATATGGCTGGATATGGAGAGCAAATATTGTTTAAATTAAGTGCTATTTTATGTGTTTTTGAGTAAAGGGAAACATCTGTTAATGTTTAGTTATGTTTGACATTTGAAAGAGTATCTGTTATGTTGACGTTTCTGTAGTTACCATTGTGCAGAAGAGTAGAGCTTATGGTTAGGTTATGGATAACTATGTACTAACACTATGAGGCATGATGTTCAACGAGCAGTAGCTCTGCAAACGCCAGTGCAGTTACAAGTTTTTTCCTACTTGAGCTGTCTGCTTGTATACAGTCTTTTAATTGTACAAGATAACTCAAAGTCAAATACAAACTGGCCTTACACAAAATCACAGAATTTTGACAATAAGCTTAAAATAAACGAGCACTTTTCTAATAATATTAAATTCATTTTGTTATAGATTTAATAATTAAGGAGATTTTATTCAGGTAGATACGTAAAATTATAATATGTAGATAGCACATACCAGTTTTTACAGTGTAGGCCTATTTTTAAATGAAATAAATATAAATGATTACATTGAATATTAATATATTAATTATACCTTGACTATTCATGTTAGTTCATATTCGTTAGTCTTAACGAATGTCAACAAAAATTTAAAAATGTATTAGTAAATGTTGAAATTAACATTTTCATTAATCTTAATGAACATTACGTCTCTACCTTTTATTATGTAAACTCTCACACCTTATTTTCTTCTATTTTAGAACATTTGATGATTATCTATTCAAAGTAACAAAATATGTACTACAGTGAAAAAAAAACTGAAATTGGATGGGTTTCTGATTTGTTCTTATGCTGCATGAATTATCAATTTGCTTTTCACATCACTAGCTTTAAATATGCAACTTCACTGAAAGACTAATGCATAAAAGTGACCAGCTGAATAAGAACTAAAGCAAATTGATTGTAACAATTTGGTAACAAATCGGACATGCGTGTGCTTTGATCACATTCTTTTAACAGCTTGAGGTGCTGCTAATGTAGCATCCTCTCAGCCTTGATGGCAAAAATACTGTTGTTCTTTCTCTACTAATGCTGCATCTAGTCAACAAATGTATTACTTTACAATGATGCGAAAACATGTACTGTAGAGTACTGTATATGTACGGTTTTGTTGTCTGTTTTAAATCAGCATCTGAAGTTAGGCCTGTCGCAATAATCAATATATCGACATCACGCAATATATGTACATGACCTCAATAATTTTTGGTGATGCAATATATCGCACATTATATTTACTTAAAAATTAATGTCACCATGTTTTGTACATTCCACTTGTGCCAGTTTTCAGCTTCTCGTGCATAATGTGGTGTAGTCATGAGGTGCTACTTCAAATTTAAAAAAGCTTCTACAAAAAAAGTTTCATCTTCAGATATGGCCTTGTTTAGGGATCTGACGGACATCTGACTGCTAAGTAGTGATTGTGTTTTTCAGCAATAGTGCGCACCCTTCATTTACAGAGAAAAGAAGGTCAGGAAAAAATCTGTAGATGGAAAAATCTCCATACAAGTTCTTTGTTCATTTTTCTTTTTTTATACTTGTTAGTTTGCATTTTTTGTTAGAAAATGTTTATTTACTATTTATTCAGGTTTTTTAAGTTATCTAATATTTTAATACTCAATTTCCATGATCTAAATATTCTTAAAAATTTAAAGTTTTTGTCATTTGTGTGTAGGCCTTCTTGCATTATTATGCTGTTACATTATGATTATATATTCAGTGGCATAAAATGGTCTTTAAAATGACAATAATCCCCATATTTTGTACAAAAAGTTGTTATCGTGACAGGCCTATCTGAAGGGTCCTGCTGTATGTAGTGTGCAGTCTCGCGTGTCAAAACAAACAGCAACTGGTGTTTGAGATTCGCCTCTAGAGGCTGCTCTTGCACTCTACTGTACTGTAATGACAGCGGACCACCTCAGCCGCTCCAGCAAGGGACGCAACCCGGAAAACTATCGGCATGAATTTTTGCCGATGGTTCCAGCAATTGACTATCGGTGCAGATTAATCGGCAAAACCAATCAATAGGTTGACCTCTAGTAAAAACCTCTCTGAGCAACCCAGCAACTGCTAACAAGCGGACCACCTCAGCCGCTCCAGCAACGGACGCAACCCGGAAAACTATCGGCATGAATTTTTGCCGATGGTTCCAGCAATCGACTATCGGTGCAGATTAATCGGCAAAACCAATCAATCGGTTGACCTCTAGTAAAAACCTCTCTGAGCAACCCAGCAACTGCTAACAACATCCTAGCAACCTAGAACTCCCTTGCAAACAGCATAGCAATGCAAAACCCTAGAAATGTGTAACAAGACAATAATTTCATATTTAAAAGAAACTAGGGATTTCCTTTATACTTTAAATTGTCCTTCCATATCATCTCGATTCGTATCTAGAGAGCAGAATATCACAGAGACATGATAGGGTCAACTCTTCTGACTTGGGCCAGTAAGAAACTACCTAGCAACCACTCAGAACATCCCAGCAACCGCAAAACAATACTATGGCTACACATTTGCCTTCTGGCAGTAAGCACCGCTCAGAGAATCTAAAAACCTAGTTAAATTATTACCTTTTTGGATGCAAAACAAAAGCTGTAAAAAGTTCAATGCCATTTTAATTTGCAGTAAATGCGCAGTTTAAATGTGTTTTGGGATTGTAATGCTGTAACTTGCTTTCTGTTCAAATGTGGTGACAATTTGTGGTTTGACTAAATGTTGCTGTTTTAGCACATAAAAACTCAGCAACTAATGAGACTTTAATGACAAACTCATTCATGAAGTTTATTTGTAATGCAGATAAAGCGCCATCTTCTGGTCATTCGTTAACACTGCTGGTAATTCAAACACTTTGTAAATCAAAAATAACCTCTTCAGATCAAACAAATACATTGTTTTTTTGTCTCTGAGACCGGACACATGCAATTGTTTAAGCTAATGTATCTTAAATATATGACATGTAGCATGTATGTGAAAGATACTCTCAAATGATGTTAGATGACTCTGAGCGTTACTGTAAGAGACAGACTTGTCTCACTACCTGTGAGAGGAGGGTTAAATCTGAGGTGTTTATTTTTTTGGCACATGAAGGTCTTGACGGTTTTATACATGTGGAAAACAGCTCCAAACAGATTTCAGAGCAAGACAGGTGCCAACACAACCATCTGTTTTGAATTTCAGATCTCCTTCCTACAACCCCAGTGCTGCTCAAAAACATCAGTAACCACATTGAAACGGCCTAGCAACCACCTAGATAGCAATGCGAAAGCCTAGTAAGTGTATAGCTACGTCCTAGCAACAATCTAGAACACCCTGGCAACAAGCTAAAAACCACTCCAAACATAGTAGTAACAGAAAAGCAATGGTCTAGAAATCGCCTAGAACTCCCCTGCAAAAAGCATAGCAATGCAAAACCATACCAACTGCATAGCAACATCACAAGTTTTACACGGGAAAACCATTAAAAATTAAATAAATTTTTTCAGCAATAAAAAATAAATATAGTTCCTAGTTTGCGAAGAAATGTAGTAACTTTGATTAGTTCATCGGAAAGCCTACTGCTTTGGTAAAGGAACGAGAGAACAGCACGTCCACAGTTTTCATTTTCTCTTACCCAGGTAACAAATTCAGGTTATAGAAACGTTGTGTACAGTGGCCCAGTACCGCACAACACAACAAAATCTCCACAACACAACAAAATCGCCACAATACAGCGCAAAGGACTAATTTTGTAGTGTTGTGCTAATTTTGTTGTGTTGCGACTTGTTTCCATTGTGTTGCGACTTGTTTCCGTTGTGCTGTGCTAATTTTGTTGTGTTGCGACTTGTTTCCATTGTGTTGCGACTTGTTTCCGTTGTGCTGTGCTAATTTTGTTGTGTTGCGACTTGTTTCCATTGTGTTGCGACTTGTTTCCGTTGTGCTGTGCTAATTTTGTTGTGTTGCGACTTGTTTCCATTGTGTTGCGACTTGTTTCCGTTGTGCTGTGCTAATTTTGTTGTGTTGTGGCTTGTTTCCATTGTGTTGCGACTTGTTTCCGTTGTGTTGTGCTAATTTTGTTGTTTTGCGGCTTGTTTCGTGTTGCGACTTGCTCCCGTTGTGTTGCAGCTTGTTTCCATTGTCTAGTGCTAATTTTGTTGTTTTGCGCTAATTTTGTTGTGTTGTGGCTTGTTTCCATTGTGTTGCGACTTGTTTCCGTTGTGTTGTGCTAATTTCGTTGTGTTGAGGCTTGTTTCGTGTTGCGACTTGTTTCCGTTGTCTAGTGCTAATTTTGTTGTGTTGCAGCTTGTTTCGTGTTGCGACTTGTTTCCGTTGTGTTGCGACTTGTTTCCGTTGTGTTTCGACTTGTCTGCGGCTTGTTTCCATTGTGTAGTGCTAATTTTGCTGTGTTGTGGCTTGTTTCTGTTGCGTTGTGGAGATTTTGTTGTTTTGCAGCTTGTTTCTGTTGTGTTGTGCTAATTTTGTTGTGTTGCGGCATGTTTCCGCACGTCCTGATTCTTGCTGAGTTAGATGTGTTCCTAGGTCAACATATTTTGTTGACCCTGGAACAACATTGTAACCAAAAATGTAGTCTTGACCATATCCCTACACCTAACCTTAACCATGAGTTATCCCTAAAATCAGGGGAAATGATAGATGAATGACAATGATGAACAAGCACCAAACACTCATTGTAAGACTAAACTTCACAAAAACTATAAACTGGTTCTTCAAATCTGATTGAATCCAAAAATGTAGTCTTGACCATATCCCTACACCTAACCTTAACCATGAGTTATCCCTAAAATCAGGGGAAATGATAGATGAATGACAATGATGAACAAGCACCAAACACTCATTGTAAGACAAAACTTCACAAAAACTATAAACTGGTTCTTCAGATCTGATTGGTTAATCACAATGTTGTTCCAGGGTTAACAAAGATGTTGATCCAGGAACATGTCGCACTTGGTAAAATTAGGTTCTGTGCTTGTTTCCGTTGTGTTGTGCTAATTTTGTTGTGTTGCAGCTTGTTTCCATTGTGTTGTGGAGATTTTGTTGTGTTGAGCACTACTGGGCCACCACAGTTGTGGGAATACTTTTTGAAATGTTGAAATGTCCAGTTTTCTTGTTGTGAATATAATGCTATTTAAAGGTTACAAAAATGTTTCTTACGACGTTTTACTAACGTTATTTTCACCAAAAATATAACACTATTTGAACTTTGAGAACATTTTGTTCCAAACATTATATAACTTTCAGATACATCATTCAGATTTTCAAATCCCCATTTTGTAAATCTTCTTTTGTTTTTACTGTGCTTTATTCCCCTTCAGGGATCGGAAACAAACAGAACTAGAAACAAAATAAGGCCACAATAATTCAACATATCAACAACACTCAGGCCGTCATCAGTCTATCTGTGCTGTCCTGATCTGAACCCTGAGCTAGCTGGCCCCCACGCGAGGAAAGCCATCCACAAATCACCTTATGGAGCGGTACATACACTCCGGGGCGCTGCCAAAATGCCGCACAGCACCACGGGACCTCAACCCAAACACAGGAAACCGAGAAGACCCGAACTTTATGTTCCATACCGTTCCTTTGAGCCGTGTCCAACAGCCGTGTATATTTTCTTCTGGAGAATTCAGCATAAAGCCTCCTACCCTACACATTCCAGAACCATGAAGTCTGAAGCTGAAAATATTTTTCATCAAAACAACCATTTTCCGGGCAAAGTTTCGAATGAAAATGTTTTCATTTAAATGAGCCGGTATTTTATGCAAACTCGCCTAACGTGAGGTGACAGGCCTCATTTAGTGGATGGCGCCCACGTTTATGAGCCTCATTATGTGAACCTGTGCGGCAAACGCTGCCAACTAATGAGCTCATTTAGATTAAGGTGGGCTCTCGACTCGGGGGGTGGGAAAACAAACACGCAGGTGACAAATCGTGCAGGGGGAACTGAATCTTTTATCACCGCAGAAACGCGAGCTTATGTCTTGAGCGATTTCCTTTCTTCTTGGCGTCTGATGGCGCAGGCCAAAGGATCAGATGCCAAGTAGTGGAGCGCTGACCAGCGGGGTTTCAGGAGAATGTAAAGGACCGACTGACGCTTCGCAGGTGTTCCTTTTAAAAACCACCAGTGCCAAACAATTTTGGCGCGGCTCACTGAGATCTCGGTGCCGATGCTTTTAGTTTGTTTGTCTTCTCTTTTCAGCGCTTTACTCTTTCTGATACAGGCCTCTTTTCCTCCGGTCGTCTATTAGCCAACAAAACAGACGTGTTCGCCCCCTTTTCTTTCTCTTTTAGATTTCTGTCCTCAATGACCATTTTTGGTGCTCTTCAGAATTTTAAATGTCACTTCGGATCAGATGCCAAGTAGTGGAGCGCTGACCAGCGGGGTTTCAGGAGAATGTAAAGGACCGACTGACGCTTCGCAGGTGTTCCTTTTAAAAACCACCAGTGCCAAACAATTTTGGCGCGGCTCACTGAGATCTCGGTGCCGATGCTTTTAGTTTGTTTGTCTTCTCTTTTCAGCGCTTTACTCTTTCTGATACAGGCCTCTTTTCCTCCGGTCGTCTATTAGCCAACAAAACAGACGTGTTCGCCCCCTTTTCTTTCTCTTTTAGATTTCTGTCCTCAATGACCATTTTTGGTGCTCTTCAGAATTTTAAATGTCACTTCCTCCAAGTGGCTGCTTTAGTCCCCTGCAATCTCACAGCAAATTAACATTGAAGTTCATATTATATTTATTTTGTAACAAAGTCATAAATTTTGTTTTGTGCACAAACATCCCATTTCCAAAGGAAATCTTAAGCTGCCGTTTATACAATGTGATAGACAAAAAACAGTTTAGGGAAAAACAGCAATACATAATTACTTTTTTAATTACAAAATAACTTTCTTTACACATAAACTGGTAACTGATCATTTTTTTCCACACGGCTTTTTCATGCATTTTAAGACCAAGTAAAGAAAATTTTACGCATAAACTGAAGGAACCACAATACTTCAATATTTTCTCTAAATATAAATGTCTAGAGAGAACACGATAAGTTGTTTTGGCAACACTTCAAAGTTTGAAAATGCAACTTCCAACAGATGTGATTGAATACCTCTCAATCACTAGAATCACACTGAAAAAAAAAAACGTTTTTCATTAGTATTTTTGTCTTGTTTTCAAGTGCAAATATTTAAAGATTCTTAAATCAAGATGCATTTACTTGAGAAGCAAAATGCCATAAGATAAATCTTGTTTTCTGAGAAATGAATAAAACATTTTTTTAGTGACTTTATTATTAAAACATGAACAAGTATATGCCAGTGGGCTAAGAAAAAAAAATCAACTTAATTCAAAAGGGAAAACAAACCACATTGAAAGATGTTTGCTCATGTTTTAAGCAAGAACTCAATAAATTTTGTTCAATTTTTCAGAAAACAAGACTTTATATCTTCATTTTGCATCTCAAGTAAATGTATCTTGATTTATAGATAGATTATAGATCTATTTAAAAAGACTGAAGATAATATTTTTTTATTCATTCATTTATTTTTATTTATTTATTGCAGTGCATGCAACATTCAATGCCTTTCCAATGACTTCAAGAATATCAAAGACTTTCTGCTCTGATTTAAGATCTTTTTAGGCCTTTTTAAGACATTTTTAAGGTCTTAAAAGAAACTTACTTTTGTAATCTAGTGTACATATTGCAAAACAAAAAAAAACAAACAAACAAAAAACATGCACAATAAAACCAAGAAATGTGCAATAGGAAAATAAATGTGTAAAAAATTTGCAATCTTCCGCATTCTAAAAACAGCATAGCATGCTAACAAACCACTCTGAACACTCAGCAGTCAGCAACCACCTACAACACCCTAGCATCCATGTAGCAACACAAATAAACTGTTCTGAGCATCCGGGCAACCACATATGTTTTACATGGGGAAAGGAAATATGAAAAACAAATAGGATTTCAACTTAATAGAGTTTGCTAGATGCTAGATATAGGTTCGTTGCAGATTTCTAAACTACTTTAGTTTGTATTCCCTTCTAAATATGAGAATATTATATCAAAGACACATATGTCTCATATATTGTTGCACTAACAACCACTCCAAATGCTGGAGCAATTGCATAGCAATGCTTGACAACCTCCTACAACAGCCCAGCATCATGACAGCTGCAGAGACACCGCTTTACTTCAGAAATCTAGTTACACATTATTGCTAAATCAATATAGAGCTTTGCTTACAAAGTAATCAGGATCATAGCCAAGAATGTTAATTGCAATGTGGTCTAATGGATGCCTTGCAGGTATGGAAGACTTTCAAGACCTCAGCATACTCCATTATGAGTATTCACTAACTCTCTCGTTTCAAATGGATAAAACTGTTTCTTTAACTCATTTAAACATCTTAGTTGTTTTTTTTATTCTAGCCACAATCGCCATTGGCTTGCTCACTTTTGCTACAAATAAATTTGAATAAATTTGAATTGAACTGTGTGTGTGTGCATGGGGTGAGCCGTTGACATCTGATATGGGATACGGATAAATAAGCAGACAAACAATCCTGGAACGGCACTTCTAGAATTATAAAAAAGCCCAAACCGTGATGATTAGTAATGAAGATGTGATTAGTGTTCGGGGAGCAGCTTCTCTACCCACTCGTCCCCCTGCAGAAATCCGAAGCGGGCCACGGTGGCACCGGCCATCAAGGGCACCTTGGATTTGCAGATGTTGTAGCTGATGACAGATGGCACTGGCACGGGCACGGGAGCGTCGGGACGGTGTCTGCACCAATCCAGAGCCACCTGCACCCCTCTGCCAGTCTACCATACCCGCAGCAATAGATGGACGCTGTGATGAGTCAGCTCTCAGGGAGATCAGATCAACCCCAACAAAGGTGAGAACATCAGATGTATTTGAGATCTCTTCATATGATTTGCAAAAGAAGAGCTTCGATGAAATTAAAGCTGATAATTTATTTATTTATTTATTGGAGAAAAACACATTTGGGCTGATATTTTTATCATAATGTAAAGTTAATCTAGAATCTAACTAGGTTTTAGTTATACTGTCGGCTTATTTTCTGAAAGATAATAATATAATTTAATAATATAATTCATATTAAAATTGTAAAGTATTACTCAATATCCCATATTGCAATTTTTCAAATTTAATTTTCAAAACATCTAAACGGTTACATATTTTTCTATACATTATAAAACTGATTTTACATAATGCACAATGAAACATTTAGTTGTTTTTTAAAACAGAAAAAACAATATAGATTTATAATGTATGAATCTATATCTAAAGTCTATAATATTTATAGACTTAAGCCTAGTCCTAGACTAAAATGTAAGTCTGAGCTGTTTCAACTGAAAGAAACTTTGAAATATATCAGTGCCTTTGTTTTGTCTGAAGATGCACACCAGAAATGTTTTTTTTTTTTTTTTCTAAGCACGTTTATAAAAATTGCTTAAATGTCTTAATTGAACTATGATTTAATCCTGGCTTAGTCTAAACCCCGTCTGTGAAACCGGGCCTTAATCCAATATTGGCATACATATACAACTACACACACATACAGATACATTATATGTATACAACTGCTGCTGATAATTATTGTAGAATAGATTACATATTATATACATTCATATTAATCTATATAAAAAAAATGAAAAGGTGTTTCTTTCTGCATGATAAAAATATGTAACAGTTTAGTTGTTTTGAAATTGATATTGCAATATTGGATATTGAAAAAGACAGAATTGTTAAATGTTAACACTGTATTTAAATAATGCTTGAATGCTAAATGGAAGCACTAAGGAGACATGGATTTATTCTCAGAACTGCTCAGATAATGATGACATTTGAATTCATTGACCATTAACTGTATTTTGCGCCTCTGGCATTGCATCCGTTTTCAAAGCATCAGTAGAAGGGCTCAGCTTCTGATTGGACGACGAGCCCTGCTCAGTCCCCAATGGGTGAAGACACAAGAGACGGACACCAGAGCTGAGATGACACAAATGTCAAATCGCTTATTAATGTGGACATACACAGCCATGGGAACTAAATCTGCTCTCATAAATAGAAGTGGCAAAGAGGCAGCAATGCTTGTGAGGAAGAGTTTTAAAAACTAGATGAAATGGGACAGTCCAACCAAAGATTTTAATTACAAGTCATTCCAAAACTGTATAACTTTCTTTCTTCTATGGAAGACAACAATATTTTGAGTCTGTGGTAACCAAATAGCTTTGGTTTCCATTGCCCATTGTATGTACAAAAAACACAATGGAAGTCAATGGGAACTGAAACCCAAATTTCTTCAAAATATCTTCTAAAAAAAACATTTAACTTTTTAAAACATATAGCCACAAGATTTCAACATTACTGTATATGTGTCTATGGTGATAAAATCAATAACTTACACTGTCTGTGCAAAGTTAATTTTTTTTCCATGTAAAGTTACAAACCAAATCATTTTTGCACAATATGCACCAGGATAATTCACTTTATCCACTTAGAAAAGCATTCTCAGAGTCAGCACTAAAAAGATGATTTTAACTTCAGAGCTCAAATAACACATTTTTTTAATACAAAACATTAATGCAAGTTATTTCATAAAAATATAAGCTTTATCTGCTTTTAAACCCTGCCATTACACTGTAAAAATATATTTTTTTCGAAGTTGCAAATAAAACATTACAGTAAAAAGCACATGCAGTATGTTTTTACAAGAAAATAATATTTCCGTTTTTCTACTTCAAATTCAATGTTACTTGTATTTCTATGCAACTGTTTGTGAAATTTACCAGCAATTCCCTAATTTCTACACCAATTTTTTACAGTGTAGATTTCCAATGTACAGTAAGTGCATTTTTGTGAACACAATTTATGTTTTAACAAACTAAGGACAAATTAAATAACTTCCACATCATTTTCATTTTTGACCTTGAATTGTTTGAACCTTTCAATCTTGTCGTGGAAAAAACGTTGGCATATGTCTCATTGCTTCAATCCATAATTTGTTTGATGAAAACACTGTAATCAAAAACACTTTTATGATAATAACAGCTTCGACGACGAGCTTCAGGGGTTAACAAGCCACTGTGCTATAAAAATCACAATGCTTGTATGGTTTTTTTTTACCTGTTAAACAAAGCCACAAGACACTGAAAATGTCTGAAAAGGAGCCAGACTGAGTTATGACTAAGTTTTCCTAACTTCGCATCCCATTATTCTCTCGTCCGCCTCTAAAATGCGTTTTTCTGTCTCCCGCGGTGACAGAAACACATTATTAACGGGAGCTCAATGTGGTACATCCATTATTGAAAAGCTCCCCGCTGAACTTGCTCCCCTCCTGAGGTGCTTTCACGTGTAGTTCTCGCTTGGGTTCGTTCCCAGTTTAGTGAAGGGGAATCATTTAAACAATGACATGGAGACTTCCAGAGCCGCCTGCAGGATGAGAACATGAGCAATGTCACACTCTGCATGTGCGCTGATCGTTTGCTTCTGTCTTGTCGGGCCTATGGAGCAGTCATTTCTAAAGTATGGCTATGTTCAGATTAGAATACATACTATATATTCTGTGTGCAATATGCAGTTCTATGCCAAAAGATGCAGTAAACAGCACCATGATCCCGTATCCCACAATGCAAAGTGCTCAACTTGACTTTCTAGTTCCAGATTAATGAAGAACGAACCACTAATATCAACCCCAAACCACCTACTTCTTGACTTGGGCTGTTAAAAGTATATATGTGACCCTGGAGCACAAAACCAGTCTTAAGTCGCTGGGGTATATTTGTAGCAATAGCCAAAAATACATTGTATGGGTCAAAATGATTGATTTTTCTTTAATGCCAAAAATCATTAGGATATTAAGTAAAGATCATGTTCCGTGAAGATCAAAACTTATTTTTTTATAAGTTATATGCATTGCTAAGAACTTAATTTGGACAACTTTAAAGGCGATTTTCTCAGTATTTAGATTTTTTTGCACCCTTAGATTCCAGATTTTCAAATAGTTGTATCTTGGACAAATTTTGTCCTATATTAACAAACCATACATCAATAGAAAGCTTCTTTATTCAGCTTTCAGATTTCGAAAAATTGACCCTTATGACTGGTTTTGTGGTCCATGGTCACATATTTAAAAGATTTGTGCAAATCCTAATCATCTACACTCTAAAAAGTGCTGGGTTGTTTCAACCCAACTTTGGGTCAAATATGGACTAACCCAGCTGTTTGGGTTAAATTTTTAAATTACATTTTTAACCCAAAAGTTGGGTTAGTCCATATTTGACCCAAAGTTGGGTTGAAACAACCCAGCATTTTTTAGAGTGTATGAAGGAGCTTGAAAGATTTGGAGTTATGCAGCAAATTAGAATAATCTGTAAAAGAAATTAGTTTGGAAATATGACCTCGATTTTAGTCCTTCAAGAGTCTTTTTGTACAATCTTTTGTCTTTAAGTAAGGTTTCTGTACAGTATAATATTAATCTTAAACCATTCTAAACTAAATCTATATGTTTTAATAGAGCATTAACTGAATAATGAAAGTGCGTATTTTTCCACAATTGCAAGCCTGCTGTTTCCACTTCAGAGTAAAGAATAAATTAGTCAATTGAGAAATAAAGTATAAAGTTATCAGCAATGGCAGGTATGGGCTTCCAGAATTTTCTGGTTTACTCTTGAAATTCAGCTGATAAATTACTCATGTTTTTCCTCATTTAATAACAAATTCGACACAAATGGTTAACCATTTGATACAATATGAGTGAATACATGATTTTAGTGTGAAAAAAAACAAAACGCTATAACTAACCATATTCAATTTTACAACTCGGTTGCCAACACAACTTAACGCCATAAATCATAAAACACTGAAACGACTGTAAAAAAATACTTTACAGCTCAAATAATATGCAAGTTTTAACATAATTAATTTAAGAGCGCAAATAAAACTATAAACTTCAAATTTCTGCTTTTAAATCCTGAAAGAAATCGGACCCATTAACTTACATCTATTGAGTTTTACTTATTGAACATCATGTTATACTGACATCACCACATTCAAATTTATATGCAACTAAATCTATAGCATCTGTCTACCGTTGAAACAACCCAGCATTTTTTAGAGTGTATGAAGGAGCTTGAAAGATTTGGAGTTATGCAGCAAATTAGAATAATCTGTAAAAGAAATTAGTTTGGAAATATGACCTCGATTTTAGTCCTTCAAGAGTCTTTTTGTACAATCTTTTGTCTTTAAGTAAGGTTTCTGTACAGTATAATATTAATCTTAAACCATTCTAAACTAAATCTATATGTTTTAATAGAGCATTAACTGAATAATGAAAGTGCGTATTTTTCCACAATTGCAAGCCTGCTGTTTCCACTTCAGAGTAAAGAATAAATTAGTCAATTGAGAAATAAAGTATAAAGTTATCAGCAATGGCAGGTATGGGCTTCCAGAATTTTCTGGTTTACTCTTGAAATTCAGCTGATAAATTACTCATGTTTTTCCTCATTTGTATGCTGCACTGGACAAAAGCATCTGCTAAATGACTACATTTAAACATAATCAGTGATTCAGGTCATTACCATCAAAATCACATATGTATAGCACTTGTACTGTACGTATAATGCACATTAAAAGCATGAGAGACATCTTGTTTACTAAAACGGCATCTGGACATTCCCTCAGCTATACTCCGGTTATTGTAGGTGGGGGAAACGGCAGAACCATCCCATAATGCAACATCTCCATGAATTTCTCATGAGTTGGTTGGAAATGTGGTGGCCTGTAAATATTTAATCATAAGACCATATGGATGGTCTCTTTGGATGAACTCACAGGAGCAACACAAGAGAACAAACCATCCATAGTGCCTATATAACTGACCTTTCTCATCTACAGGAGCGTGACTAACAGTTATAACAACTAAACATGACAAAAAACAATGTTGTCCTGAGATATAAAAAAAAAATACTCCAGGTTTAGTACGAGTTCATCTTAACTGACAGCATATTGTCAGTTGCAACAAAAATTAGTTTTCATTTATCTCTCCTTTTCTAAACGTGTGGCACTTACAATAGACGTGAATGGGGCCAATTTCAATTATATAAACAAAATGAAAACAATGTGTTACAAATCTTTTCTGTGTAAATTTATATTACATTTTACAACAACTGAACGCTATAAACCCTTACACACTAAAATGGCTATAAAAATGAAGACTTAATCAATTTGCAACAGAAGAATTAAATTGCTTTTATAAAATAATAAGCTTCACGTTTCTGCTTTTAAATCCTGAATTTAAATGTACACTATTAAATTTGTATAAATCTGTATAAAAGGAAAAAAAACAGATCAATAAACAGATAAAACATATATAATGGTGTTGTTAAAATACAAGGATATCGTAAAACTTTAATACTATAAAGGATCATAAATTAAATTTTTACCTTCTTATACACTTTAGACACATTTATACACATTTATTTTTTATAAATGTTTTGTTACATTTCTATTTAAATAAAACTAAATTAATGTTAATATGACAGAAATATTAGAGTAATAATAACAAATTCGACACAAATAGTTAACCATTTGATACAATATGAGTGAATACATGATTTTAGTGTGAAAAAAACAAAACGCTATAACTAACCATATTCAATTTTACAACTCGGTTGCCAACACAACTTAACGCCATAAATCATAAAACACTGAAACGACTGTAAAAAAATACTTTACAGCTCAAATAATATGCAAGTTTTAACATAATTAATTTAAGAGCGCAAATAAAACTATAAACTTCAAATTTCTGCTTTTAAATCCTGAAAGAAATCGGACCCATTAACTTACATCTATTGAGTTTTACTTATTGAACATCATGTTATACTGACATCACCACATTCAAATTTATATGCAACTAAATCTATAGCATCTGTCTACCGTATTGTTTACTTTTACATTGAGCTACATGATAAAGTACAATACTTTAGTTGTTTTGAATCCCTGAACATATGTGGCCTAATAGTGACGCTTGCCTTAGAAAACACATACTGATGAAACCTCTACATTAATGCCAGCAGACCTGATTTTCTCAGATGGTCGTGCCTTTAAAGCTTCTCAGTTGGCAGCGATCACCGGTGTCTAAATTAAGCCCTGTGTCGCGCATGGCACGCTGCGGACCCCTCTCAAACTCTCAAACCCTCAACCCCCCGCCATGGGAACTTTCGAGTTATAATGATGCGCTCGCCGCGACACAAAAGCTCTGACATCTGTCTCTCCAAGAGGCGCATTCTAAAGCTGCTTGTTTGTCCCATCTTTACATTTTTGAAAAGAAATCAAAACTAAAAGAAGAGTAGCGGAAGGAGGGGAGGGCTTTGTGATGGAGAGGGAGGGCTGGAGCATTTAAAACAAAGGCCTTTTTCTTCCTCCGAGTGCTTGCTGGTTAATAATCCAACCCTCCCATGCTGCGTTCCAGAAATTCAAAGTGGAGTTTCTGCTCATCTGCTCGCTGAAGCTGGCGTGGACCATTAATAAGAACAGAAGTAGACCGCATGCAACCCTATGGGTGAAAGAAACGCTCAGGGAAAAACCTAAGCCCTATTAAGACTCTTCAAACATGATCATTCATCCATTCATCAGCAAATTATGTGAGGAGAGGAACTCTGAGAGTGTCTGTAAAATAAACTGGATCTGTAAAGCTTCACATTCTAAACATTTGCTATCTCTTGATTCCGCTGACTAAGATCCCATCGTTCAAATAAACATCAAATTAAACTGATTGATATTCATTTTAAGCAAAGATATATATATATTTTTTTTTTTTTTTTTTTTTTTTCTTTTTTTTTTAG
>NW_015544163.1:2515793-2534346 GCF_001515605.1 Sinocyclocheilus anshuiensis
TTTTTTTTTGCTTTATCTTTATCTATCTTTATTTACTGATTAGCTAATTAATTTTTATGGAAAATGTATAGAATTAAATAGGTGACAACAAAAGGAAAATGAACAGATGAAACATGCTACAATTGAGGAGTTGATCGAATTCAGTTATAATCATAAACCTTGTGTTTTTTACTATAAGAATCCTAAATTAAACGTAAACATTTTTAAACATAAAATCAACTAGTTACTTACTAAAAAAATAAATGTAAAAAAAATGACAATTAATTTTATTAATTACATTTTTACATTACATATATTAATTACATTTTCGCACATTCATGCTAATTATAATGCTTCCTTAGGATTACAAATCAATGCCAAAATGGACATATACTGTATGTTCATTTTGCTACTTTATCAATATAGAAAAATAAACTAATTAAATAAACAAATCAATATTAATAAGACAGATTTTAAAAAAATATTTGTTCTGTTGTATTTATATTATTTTTGCTCTTAGAAGATTACATTTTATTATTAACTCTCCAGCAATTTGTAATTTGTGTTCTATTATAGTTTCCTCTTACTTTAAAGTAATTAAATTAAATAAATAAGCAATAGGGCCAAAAATGTGACCAGGGATTTAAAATCAGCAATCATCTTTGTTTTTCTAGCATGGTCTGGACTCTGGGATAAACAACACCAGCAGGACCAGATCCATTTAAGACCTTTATTTCCAACAATAGGATCCCACTGTGCCGTTTAACTACCGGAAAAGATTCAAGGGTCCAGCTTTGAGGACAGACAAAAACTCTGAGGATTGAAATAGCATTGTTAAAGGCCCCCTGGGGTGATGATTAAAGTCCACACGAAATTGATCAGGGAGGAGCGAGACCAACGCAGACAACACACAAGCTGAACACCTCTAAACAGTACATGATTCTCAGTACATATCATCATTTACAGCATAGAACAGGAAAACATAAGGAATGTGATCTGCTAAAGACCAAAAAAAGTAATACAAGTACAAATAATAATAATAATAATAAATAATATCTGATTTATTAAAATTATATAGTTTTATTATGACTTAAATTATAACAATTAAACAAATAAAAAATATGAATATTGCAATAATACCATCACCTTCAACTCAACCTGGCTAAGACAGAACTGCTTGTGGTTTCAACAAACCCATCACTTTATCAAAATTTCACCATCCAGTTAGGGAGAAGCAGCCAGAGACTCACCGCGCCTTCAAAAAAATCCAACTGAGGTGCGTAGACCAAAAAAGGTTACCCAAAGGTGAAGAGCTTGAAAAAAGTCCGCACACTCAAACATCAAAGCATCACAAGCGAGATGAGAACAATATAAGCAATTTAGCGTCTGCTAAATGACTAAATGTAAATGTAAAACTATTGTACTGTAAAATTAAACGAGTTTTTATTAATTATAAAAATAATCCCAGTATAAATAAAATATTACATATTAATAGTCATTATAATATTAGATATCCTCAATTAATAATAAAAAAAGAACCGAATAATTTCCAGCACTGCATTGGAATCTACTTTCAAATTCACCAGCAGAGGGCGTCGTGACGGCGGCGGCGCACTATAACCCCAGACCCCTCTGACTGAATATAAAGAGCCCTTACATACCTGCCATAGTGGCAGAAGAAGTATGAGCGCAGGCTGTTTGGCCGCTATGGAGGCGCGTCTGGAGTGGACCCGGCCAAACTCTGGCCCTCTCACGTCCGGCTGGGGGAGCTGGCGGCCGAGGACAGAGAGTGGCACCCTCCGATAGAGGTGATGCTGGAGAGCATCGCGGCCAGAGAGAGAGAGAAGGAGCAGCGGCGGATGGAGAGGTGAAGTCAACCTGACTAGTCTCTGTTCAGTGTTTGCTATCAAGTGTTCAACAACTAACTCTACATAACCCCAAAATTAAAACGGTCATCATTTACTTACCCTCACGTGTTTACAAACGTTGATTTGTGTGTCCCAGTGTACAGTGTCCCGGCTTTAGTTTTCCATACAATGAAAAGTGCTTTGGGACTTCTGCTGTCAAACAGTAAGACGCCTTTAAATAATCGTCTTTTAACGTTTTATGGCGGTTGACAAACCAGCTTTTCCTGGTAGATTAATCCACATGACTTGTCAGCTATATTGCAAGTTTTCTGAACCTATTTATGAGAGATTTCCGCCATGCACAGAGCAAAACTGAAGTCGTTATTCAGTGAACAAAAATCCTTCAAACATTCAAAATTGGACTGTTAGGGTGTATCACCAAGTTGAAGTTTGAAGTCTAATCTTATTGGTTCGCGGGTGTCTCGTGACTTATTTTTTTTATTATTTACTTATTTATTTGTATAATAATCGTTGTCTTATAATAATATCAGTGTTTAGTATATTATTTAGGCAGGTGTATTTTGCATTTGTGTTTAGGTTTTTTTTTTTTTTTTTTTTAGACGGAAACACTGGAATTTGATATGAAGCTTCCCTTGTCCTTAAAGGGAAAGTTCACCCAAAAATGAATTTTTGTCATTGTTTACTCCTCTTCAAGTTGTTCCAAACCTGTATGAGTATCTTTATTTTGGTGAACCCAAAAGAAGATCTTTTGAAAAATGTTGGTAACCAAACAGTTGTTGATCGCCATTGACTTAAAATTTTTGGGTGAACTAATCACTTTAAAAGGACAGTTCACCCAAAAATGAAAAATTCCTATCATTTCAAACTGCAAAAGTTGGTTCTGGAAGTAAAAATCCCATTCATTTTCTTAATGGGGGAAATTGTTCTTAACAATAATGATAAAACTTTAAAGACAGACTTACTATGAGCTCCGAGATTGTTAATAGATGGTATATGATTTTGTTGAAGCCATCAGTCTGCTTTTTTTTTTTTTAATAACTGTGTTCAACAGCTGAATTGGAGAAAAACTACATTGCCCATGATTCTGCAAAGAAAGCTCCACCAATCAGAATCGCAGCGAGCAAAGTATTTGAATATGCATGTTTTGCAAAAACTTTATGTAAAACAATGTTTGGGAGAAGTCGATGATCACAGAAATTTAAATTTTGCCTTCTAATATAACATTATACTACATTCATTACCTGATCACAGCCATTGGTTTTTACACAGCCTTAATGTACTTTTCGCTTTTTTCCCTAAACAGAGAGAAGATCATTGCTGCAAACATGGCCAAAATGCCCAAGATGATCTCCGACTGGAAAAAGCAGAAAAGGGAGGCAAAACAGAAGCAACGAGAGGAGAAAATCAAGCGGGACAAACTGCTGGCCGAGGCGAGAGAGCGATTCGGTTATGCGCTGGACCCCCAAGCGCTGGGCCAAGTTCAAAGAGATGGTCGCCGAAATAGAGAAAGAGGAGAAGAAGAAGAGAAAACTTCTGAAACGCAGGAAGAGGGAGGAAGAGCAGGGAACAGCGGCAGCCGAATCCAGCCAGTAACCCTCAGAGAACAAGGACTTTTATACAGTGCTACTGTACCATATTGTAAAATTGGTTTCTTTGTAAGTTTGTCATTGTGATTGTCTCTCAGTTCGCTTGATTTAAATAAAATCACTCACTGAAACAACATGCCTGTATCCGTTTAGAAAGTGAAAAGCTGATATTCAAATAGCTTAATTGGATAACATATAATAATTCCTCGTTAAACGTTCTACATTCTGTAAAAAAAGCAAACGTTTTAAGAACAATTAAGCTTATGCATGAAAAAGCAGATGGATGTGAAAAACAGGGGGATGGGGGAAGTCGTGGCCTAATGGTTAGAGAGTTGGACTCGTAACCCAAAGGTTGCGAGTTCGAGTCTCTGGTCCGGCAGGGATTGTAGGTGTGGGGAGTGAATAACCAGCACTCTCTTCCACCTTCAATACCACGACTGAGGTGCCCTTGAGCAAGGCACCGAACCCCCAACTGCTCCCCGGGCGCCGCAGCATAAATGGCTGCCCACTGCTCCGGGTGTGTATTCACGGTGTGTGTGTGTTCACTGCTGTGTGTGTGCGCACTTAGGATGGGTTAAATGCAGAGCACTAATTCCTAGTATGGGTCACCATACTTGGCCACATGTCACATCACTTTCACTTTCACAAAACCGATTTATTTATACAGTAACCCAGACGATTTATTGCTAATAATTGCATTGATTGTATGACTTAATTTACTATAAAATTATACATTTCAAAAATATTTTAACATCAATAATTGATTAAATATTAACTACTAATAAAATGTATTACATAACAAAAAATAACCATAGCATCCGACAGCTGAATTTTTATGATGCTATTTGAAGCATTTGATTATTATAAACGTTCTTGATTTATTCAAGAAAGGAGTATAATAATCAATGATAATGTATTCAATCCCACACTCAGCCTTACAATAATCAACATGTTTAATCATCATTACAACTAAGTGTAAAATGGTGTGTCTAAATCTATGTAAACACTCAGTTTTCTAGTCATTTTTCCTTATTAAACCTGTACAGGACTTAATATTAACTTGATTTCTAATGCTCCCTAAAATGTAAAGTTTAATACATTTTAACACAAAGGAGCTTTTACATTTCAAATATCCATCTATTTTTTAATCTAAAATAAACATCGATTTGGCACCTAACCTCCTGGAGGAGAATGTACAGATGAAGTTTTTAGTGTTTCCCATAATACGGCCCAAAAAATGAGACGGGTTAACACTGGGCAGTACCACAGCATATCAACCACACCATGTCTTTGGCCTTTCGTTCTCCCCGTAAAGTGACCATGTAACTCTGCTCTGGTCCTCAGAGAAGAGATGCCACATTCCTCACAATGTTGTTATTTCATCTTGGTCATTGGTGTCAGCTTTAAGTTTGGTGAGGGCCGCATGGACCCTGAACTGCGTACGAGACTCCATAGAGTACTCCTTGTAGTTTTTCCTGGCAGGAGAGATGAGGAGACATTTCATGACAAAATGCAGTTTGCAACTGTAACAAGAAGCCAAGAAATGACAACAAGTATTTTGTCCTAGACTGAACTCACTTGGCTTTCTGCAGTAGATGGATGGCTTGCTCTTTCCTCCCCGTGTCGATGTACAGGAGACTCATCTCCAGCAGAGCGTTAGGAACCAGGTAATGATCAAACTTCAACTTCTTTTCACTGTTAATGACACAAAGCATCTCAAACACCATCCTGAGACAGAACAAGCATTTGTGAAGGCAAATCCATTAACGCAGAAGCACTGGCCTGCTGTAAACCTGTCTGAAACAGTCTTCTGCCGTCTGCGTCTGGCCTTGGTTCTTCAGACACAGGCCTTTCAGAAGCAGGATCACACACGTGTCGTCCACAGAGTACACATTCTCTACACAAACAGAAAGAGTACATGTAAAACAATATATACTGTGTGTGTATATATATATAGAGAGAGAGAGAGAGATTTTTTTTTTCATTATTATTTTTTATGTGTCTATTTTAGTATGTCAACAAACTAAATACAAATATGTCTCCCAAGAAGCCAAGAAATGACAACAGCGAGCAAGTATTTTGTCCTAGACTGAACTCACTTGGCTTTCTGCAGTAGATGGATGGCTTGCTCTTTCCTCCCCGTGTCGATGTACAGGAGACTCATCTCCAGCAGAGCGTTAGGAACCAGGTAATGATCAAACTTCAACTTCTTTTCACTGTTAATGACACAAAGCATCTCAAACACCATCCTGAGACAGAACAAGCATTTGTGAAGGCAAATCCATTAACGCAGAAGCACTGGCCTGCTGTAAACCTGTCTGAAACAGTCTTCTGCCGTCTGCGTCTGGCCTTGGTTCTTCAGACACAGGCCTTTCAGAAGCAGGATCACACACGTGTCGTCCACAGAGTACACATTCTCTACACAAACAGAAAGAGTACATGTAAAACAATATATACTGTGTGTGTATATATATATAGAGAGAGAGAGAGAGATTTTTTTTTTCATTATTATTTTTTATGTGTCTATTTTAGTATGTCAACAAACTAAATACAAATATGTCTCCATGGTAAGTTTAATTTTTTTATATTGTATTTCAGTTAATGATCATTTTAGTTCAATTAATACATTTTTTTTATGGTTTTTGTTTTTACATAAAATGGGGGCCATTTAAAATGAATTGAGAAAATTATTCTAAAAAAATGAATCTCTTGAAATATTTAAACATGAGGATAAATACATGATTAAAAACAACCATTTGATTAAAAAAAAAAACGATTGACCATGCAATATTTTGTAATTAATAATACAGAAATTATGGTATATAATATATTATTTAAAATTGAGCAATTGATGATTTAAAACTTTAACATTGCTTTTTCAATAATGTATTACTTCATTGTTCACTGATAACAATCAATTGGTGTTAAGACCTATTTTAAAAGTCTTCTTTTATAGCTAGACATATTCTCTGTATACAGCATAGAGTGATACTGCTATGAATAACAGATTCCCCTAAAATGCAATTGATGTAGTTTCCCATTTATTTAATCCAGAGTGGACATTGTGTGGCATTACCTGGAGCGGCCTGTAGGATGCGCTCTGCTTCTAACAGCGTCTCCATCATGCCCTCCGTCAGCTCAGACTGTTTGCTGATCATGGAGAAACCATTCCACATGTACATCATCTCCTGAAATATGAAGCACGAAGGTTGCTGACTTTAAAATATAACCATTGCATCACAACAGAAAGTAAAGGGAAAAAAAACATTTAGAAAGAAGCGTGTTGAATGTGTTACGTTACTCTTACAAGCACAGGCACAGGAAGTCTGATTGGATTGCTAGCTTTGTACCGTCTCGCTTTACGAATGGCAAACTTCTCTGTGGGTGGAGATTTACCCGCTATCTTCTGTTTGTATGTTGGTACTTGTCTGAGAGACCGCAAAAGAGAGATAGGAAGTGAACGGGAATAAAAAAAACATACATCCAAAGAAAGAGACATACAAAAGGCAGTTTATTATTTCTACTCCTGTGTTAGCGGTGTAATTACATGCGAGTGTATTTACCTAAAGAGATCCACTTCATTATCCCCGAACGGCCGGGATTCTGTGTCTGGAAGCATGCTGAGATAAGCCGCCTTCATGTACACATACATGGCCTGAGAGAGATCATAATCCTTCTGCACACTGGAAACACACTGTACGTAATCACAAGCAGCAACAGAACCAACCAGTCCAAACAAAAACCTGGCAATGACCCACAAAGCCAATTTACACAGCTTACACATGCCAGTCATTGTTTAAATTGCTGCGCTGTAGCGTGACTTCAATTGAACAAAAAAATACACCTCAATCCCAGGCTTTACACCTGTACGGTTTCACTTCATGTTTCTGAGGAGGAAGTCTGTCTGCAATTAGACCAGAAACATTGGCTAACGCTACTGTTGGCTAACCAACTGCTGAGAACATTTCATCAATCATGACGAAATATGTCATTTTGCAAGATTTCCTGCTTTTTAAGAATATTTTGAATCTCTAGTTTTCTGACCTTGTGAATACAGTAATTCCGGCAGGTACATAGCATATTCACACATGTAAAATGGCAGATATGTAAACCTTCCTTTAATTTTTCATGATTTTGTGAGAATTTTTCAAAGCTTTTTTAAAAAACAAAGTAGAAAGTAAATGCTCCTCCAAATAAAAATATTAACTATTTTATTGCTGTTCTGAATAAAATCTTCGCTGAAGTCCAGTCCATGTCATTGTGTCTTGAGGTACAAATGTCCAAAATGTGTAACTTTATAAATGAACAAATAAATTATAGAATTTTTTTCTGACAATAATACATGACATACTTCAATTTGAAAGTGTTTAAACACCTTTTAAGTAGGCAAAACATGGGAAAACTAACTGCATTGCTTCCTAGTTTGTATTAAACACAAAGCAGACTTTTTCCCAGCACCAATAAAATCCCACACTTGATTTACATTCTGGGTGGAGGCCCTTTCAAACATGCAACGCAGAAATGTCTTGGCATCTATACATATCACAATTAGACAACCATGACATAGGCGTTTCTCAGTAAACTAAACTGCCTTTAGGATTATTAAGGATGTTGTTCTTTTAATCATTTCACCAAAACATAACGCAAATTAACTTCCAGATTTGTACTGAACCATTATATTTCAGATTGGCATTGGGCTTTAATCATGAAACACGACAAGAACAAATTTGGGTCTAAACTGTTGTTTTGGAGCAGTCGGGTCACCTTAGACCAGCGGCTCTCCTGGCTGAGCAGGTCTGCGTAGAAATACGCCATCTTCCAGTGCTTCTTAAAGGTGAAGCACCACATCAGCTCCCAGTAGCACATGTGATGAAACTGTTTCCAGGCCTGCTGGGCCTTACAGCCGTCCTCAAACAGCGCCACCGCCTGGACATGCAGGGGTACAGTATTGACAAAACATTAGTGAACAAGATCTACAAGCCCGTTTATAATGTTAGCCTTAATTTCTTAATAGTAGTTTAATTGTCTTCTAACCAGTCTGAAGTCTTTAAAAACATTGGAATAAAAAGAAAAAAATGCCATGTGGTCAGATTCACCTCATCAATGTTGCCCTTTATTTCTTCAGCTCGACCTGCAAAGAAGAGGAAAATCGCTCCCTGGAGAGAGAATCAGAACGTGAGCTCCAAAAACACCCAATAAAGACCTCATGGCTTGACTAGCACAGTTTTCTTTACTATTCAGGTTTCTAAACATCTGTATTCACCTGAATAAAAATATGGTCTAAAAATACAAAGACTGCAAATGTTTAAATCGGTCAAATGTAAATTTGTCAACAAGCATGCGAGTCAGCTCAGATTTTGACTGTATGGAGTCTTTAAAAGAATATAAGTACCAGAATTGAAAACAAAACATCTTTATAAATGTGAACATGGCCCTGAAATTCTAAATAAAGTCATTTATAAATGAAGTTAAAAAGACAGAAGCAAAAACCTACATGTGGGTATCGAAGTCGAAATGGCTTCAATAATCGCTCTGCCTCTTCCACCTCCCCCTCTCCAGTACCTACACAAAACATCACTTCATTAATAACATCAAAATATCTGAGAATTCTATCATTTCAATATATACACTACTGTTCAAAAGTTTGCGGTCAGTTACATTTTTTCAATGCTTTTGTAAGAAGCCTCTTTTGCTCACCAAGGCTGCATTTATTTGATCAAAAATACAGGAACACAGTAATATTGTGAAATATTATTAATCGAAACGTTTTCTATTTGGATATATTCAAATGCAATGCAAAATTCAATTGTGATGCAATTCAAATGATGCAAAGCTGAATTTTCAGCATCATTACTCCAGTCTTCAGTGTCACATGATTCTTCAGAAATCATTCTAATATGCTGATTTGCTGCTCAAGAAACAATTATTTTTATTATCAATGGTGAAAACAGTTGTGCTGCTTAATATTTTTGTAGAAACAGTGATGAATTTTTTGAGCATTTAATTAATACAGAAAATCTTTTGTAACATTATAAACATTATACTTCTGATCAATTTAATGCATCATTGCTTAATACAATTTCTTTAATTAAACTTTTAAATAAAACTAATTTCTTTTGAACAGGTAGTGTGTACGCATAAATATGTATTAAACTCATACGATCATATTTTATTTGACATATATAAAATAAAAATGGTAATAACATACATTTAAAAAATATTTAAATGTATATTAAAACATATTATTGTCTATCTATCCATCCATCCATCCATCCATCTATCAATCTATTTGAAATACATACTAACAAAACATTAAAATGATGGCAGAATAAAATTTTTTGGGTGAACTATCCCTTAAGTTTGCACAATTAACTAAAGAAACATCTTGCAATGATGGTGTAAGATGTCTGCTTTATGTGGGTATCAAATACATCATGTATCACAAATACCTAAAATAAAGGAGAGGAACGTGTAGAAACAGAGCAGGAGGAGGGCGCACAGCATGGAGCGCAGGGTATGAGAGGTGGCACCCGTGAACAGCTGAGAGATGCCAAATTCCTACACACACACACACACACACCAAAGACTATTAACCAAAAAATAAACACACTGGCAAAATTTCTTTCCAAAAATGAGAACGTAAGAGTGTAATCTGAGGTAAAAAAAAAAACACCTTATCTCCAGAAAAGCCAGCAAACTCTAGCAACTTGAGTAATCGGGCAGGAAACAGTGAAAGAGTCTGTGTGACAGTGAAGAACAGCAACACAATGGACAATCTGGGGTTTAAATATTAAGGAATATCGATGCAATATTTCAGATGCACATACCAAATTGAAAGCCCCAATCCCAAAAGAGACTCCACCCTCTAAGTGCTTGTGGTTTGGTCCTTTGAAAGCTGTGTCTGATTGGACGAAGGCATTCAGCTCCCTGCATGAGAATCATGACGTCATTCACAGCAGAGAGATTCACTGAACAGTTCAATTCAAGGGCAGGATTTTGGCGAACAAATGGGAATCAAATATAGGTTATTTCTACTGGGTTAAATGGTGCAGGTCAAGTCAAGACACCTTTATTTATATAGCGCTTTTAACAATACAGATTGTGTCAAAGCAGCTTTACAGTATCAAAATAGGAAAATAGTGTGTCAATGCAAAAGGACAATAGTAAACACTCAATTTTCAGTTAAAGCAGTTCATCATTGAATTCAGTAATGTTATCATCCAGCTCAGTTCAGTTTAAATACTATGTGCAATCAATTCGACGATATCGCTGGAAATTAAGTGTCCCCAACTAAGCAAGCCAGAGGCGACAGCGGCAAGGAACCAAAACTCCATCAGTGACAGAATGGAGAAAAAACCTTGGGAGAAACCAGGCTCAGTCGGGGGGCCAGTTCTCCTCTGACCAGACGAAACCAGCAGGTTGTTCCATGCTGCAGCAAAGTCAGATTGTGCAGAGGACTCATCTGGTTCCGTGCAGGTGTCTTGATGACACCAATTATTCTCATTTACGGACAGTAAAACCACAGATTTCCTTCACTTACTTGCTACAGACTTACTTGTATATGAGGTAACTGTTCCGTACTTTGATTCCTCCTTTAATAAAACTAACCATATTCTCATCCTGTCAACAAATAGAGAATGAGAAATCAGCTGCAGATCTGAGCTCTGGAGTAGGATCAAGTTAAAAGTGGCCTTAGGCCTCAGGAATAGTTTAAACCAAAATAAAAATTTGCTGCAATTTTACCCTCAGGCCATCTAAGATGCAGCAGTGAATGGGTGCCGTCAGAATGAGAGTCCAAACAGCTGATAAAAACATCACAATAATCCCCACCCCTCCAGTCCAATCTTGAGAAGTGAAAAGCTGTGTGTTTATGATAAACCCATCATTAAGACATTTTAAGTTTAAACTGTTGCTTTTGGCAAAAATATTAGTCTATAATCCATAATAATGTGTCCTCCAGTGAAAAAGTCAATACCTGATTTCCTCTCACATCAAAATCCACCAACATATTGGTTAAGATCCGTACTGGACTGTTTGACTGTAAACGGTGCTTGATCTGTGCATATTTCTCTTCTGATTCAGACCAGAAGACTTTTTCACTGGAGAAAGCATATTATGGATAGATGACTTATATTTTAGCCGAAAGCAATTGTTTAAAGTTAAAGACAATTTAATGATGGATTTGTTTCTTTCAAACACACACCTTTCATTTCACAAACTATTAACTGATGGACTGGAGTGGTGTGGATTACTTGTGATGTTTTTATCAGCTGTTTTGACTCTCATTCTGATGGCACCCATTCACTGCAGAGGATCCACTGGTGAGCAAAATGTCCAAATCTGTTCTGATGAAGAAACAAACGCATCTATATTTTGAATGGCCTGAGCGTGAATAAATATTCAGCAAATTTTCATTTTGGGGTGAACTATTCCTTTAATCTGAGGTTAAAAAAGATATCAAGTTCTACACGTTAAGGTTAAGACCTCAAAGATACCAAAACGCGCACACAGTTCAAACAAAACATCTGAGATTGTCTGATTGTTAGTTAAATTTGTCTTGAAATGTGTCAAACCTGTAAGAATGTGAGAGCGGCTCTGTGCAGTAAACACTCAGCGTAACACACTTCAGCATGGAGCTGCTCTGTAAAACATCAAATACAATATAAAGCTTGCTTGTAAAACATTTTATCATAAAACAGTCATTAAATGAAACATCTTATACAAATTGTTAACTGTTGGCTAGCTTTAGCCTCGGATTCTTCAAAATGAGTGCTGTGTCACATAATAGGTTTGTTTGAGTTTTATTCCTCCTATAACAGCAGTGTGAGATGGACATTTCTAGAAAAACCGCACCTTCTGAAAGATCATCATTTGCTCCTCGGCTCCCAAGACCACCTGACTTCCTACGGAACCTGAGAGAGAACAGCAAGAACTCAAGAGATGAGTGAACAAACACACGATGACAATGTCTGACATACAGTACAACCACACTTGACCAGACTAAGATCATGCACAATAACTTTCTAATGGAAGGTGGATGGGAAAAAATTATTAATTCAAAAATAAAAATGTAAATACATAGACTTACATTTAAATGTTAAAAAAAATTATACTTTTATTCAGCAAGGGTGCATTCAATTGATCAAAAGTGACATTAAAGACATTTATAATGTTATAAAATATTTCTATTCTATAAGACATATTCATCAAGACAAAATGTATCACCGTTTCCACAAAATTATTATGCAGCACAATAGTTTTCAATAAGTAAAAATTTCTTGAGTAACAAATCAGTATATTAGAATGATTTCTGAAGGATCATGTGACACTGAAGAATAAATTACATTTTACAATATTTTAAAATAGAAAAAGGTTTTTAAATTGTAACAATATTTCACAATACTACCGTTTTTTTTTTTTAAATAAGATAAAATCTTACTGACCCCAAACTTGTGAACAGTAGTGTATCTTGACAAATAAGCATAAGTTTTTACAACAGCAATACATACATTTCGATAAATATATTGAAAATGTAGTTAATAAATAATAATAAGTCATTTCTAATGCTTTTAAACTGTTCAATTGCATTTATTATAAAAAAAAGAGCTTCTGCTAACTACTTCCAATTCATTTACTCAATTAAGTTTAAAAAATGCCACTCAACATGCATCTTTAACTATATATTTAAATATTAGTTATACAATTTGAAACATTTGTTTTTCAATTTGTAAACTTATTTAGGTATACACTTCTGTTCAAAAGTTTGGGATCAGTAAGATTTTTAATGGAGTCTCTTATGCTCATCAAGGCTGTATTTATTTGATCAAAAATACAGAAAAAAACAGTAGCATTGTGAAATAATATTGGATTCATATTTTAATATACTTTAAAATATAATTTATTTCTGTGACGCAGCGCTGAATTTTCAGCATCATTACTTCAGTCTTCAGTGTCACATGATCCTTCAGAAATCATTCTAATATGCTGATTTATTATCAGGAAAAATTGAAATCGCATCATATGACCCCTTTAATATTTTTTGGAACCTGTGATACTTTTTTATTTGATTCTTTGATGAATAAAAAGTTTAAAAGAACAGCATTTATTCACAATAGATATCTTTTCTAACGATACAAGTCTTTACTATCACTTTTTATCAATTTAACATCCTTGCTGAATAAAAGTATTAATTTCTTTAAATGAATATATTTCTTTAAATGTAAAAAAATTTACTGATCCCAAACTTTTGAACAGTAGTGTATATTGTAACAAAATTTCTGTTTTGAATAAACACTGTTCTTTTGAACTTTTTATTTATCAATGAATCCTGAAAAAAGTACCACAGGTCCCAAAAATTATTAAAGGGGTCATATGATGCGATTTAAATTTTTCCTTTCTCTTTGGAGTGTTACAAGCTCTTGGTGCATAAATAAGATCTGTAAAGTTGCAAAGACTAAAGTCTCAAATCCAAAGAGATATTCTTTATTGACACTGAAGACTGGAGTAATGATTCTGAAAATTCAGCTTTGCTCCACAGGAATAAATTACATTTTAAATTATTAAAACAGAAAACTGTTATTGTAAATTGCAATAATATTTTACAAAATTATTTTTTTCTGTATTTTTGATCAAATAGATACAGCCTTGATGAGTGTAAGAAAGTCTTAAAAAAAAAAAAAACATAAAAAATCGTACTGATTGCAAACTTTTGAACGGCAGTCTATACACACACATACACACACAAACTAACGTCACTCTCCCAAGAGGATGTTTGGAGGGGTTTAGGAGGAGATCGCACAGAAGGATCTCCCTTGTGACTCACTGTTTCTTAAGCAAACTGAAAATGAGCTGATGTGTGACCATTGCTATGGTGAATCCACCCACATACAGTCATCTGGATTAGTGCTGCATTATGGGAAGCACATGCTTTACGTAGGACATGTATCCATCTCTTCCACTCCATTTCATCTATGTTACTAAGGCCAGTAAAACTCCTCATTAGACGTGACCAGCTGTCCGTCATTTAAAGCCACACGGTTCCATCTCCATGCAAATGCAAGCAAATTTCAAAGCGGCTGGATCGGGTCAGCTGACATGGAAATGACCCCATTTGCCTAAAAATGAAAGGTCACAGGAAATGGCCTCTCCAGGACTGAAACGAATGCAGTGTTTTGGCTGTCTTTCTACCTCTGGCACACCTCCTGAGCACTCTTCATCGTGTTCCCAGCATGCACTATGTCGTCGTGTTGGAAGGTCATCATGGCCTGCATCTCTAATACTGTGGCATAGATCAGAGCGTGATACATGCTCTCCTTAGACCTGGAATACACCACAACACATGCTTTTACACACACAACGAGAGATCACACTCCGACACAGCAGGCTACTAGTTAAATATAGCGAAGGTTAATGCCTTAAACTTTCTCTATGAAAAAATGTGAATGCAATTATGAACTCTTATCAGTATTGAATGCTTAAGTTCCTGTCACATTCATGCAAGAACAGACATTAATTTCACTTTGACTTAGTGGTTAACACATGTTTCTGTTAGGATGATGCAAGGCCCGTTCACACCAAGAATGATAACTATAAAGATAACAGTATAGCGTCCACAGCTTGCGGTTTTTTCGTCTGTCAAGTTTTAGTTAACGGCTAATCAGAATTCACCTGACTTTTGTAATTAGTAGTGAATTGACTTGATAATGTTTTTACTGTTCATCACTTGGGGGGAAAAAACAGCCCTGAAAGTGAATCCAGTGATATCAAGTTTTCCTAGAAACAGTTTTTACAAAACATTTTAATTAAAAATTAGAAATTATTCATATTGATACACAGAAAAATATTTCAAACATATTTTAAAAAGTAAAAAAAAATTAAATATATTTAAAAAAGTAGCAAAATGGCGTTTTCATAAGCCACTTTCATAACATTTAAATAGATAGATTATAAATTATAAATAGATAAAACAGTTTTCTTTTCTCCCCAGTCTGTCATTAGTCAAACATGCATACATTCCCGCCCCCAGTGCACTCCATTGGCTGAGTCGCTGCCATGCCAGGATTTTCAAACAAACAGAGCAAAGTTTTGATAGTTCTTCAGGGAAATTAACTTACAAAGTGGCCTAGTTGTCTCTGTACATTAAACTGAAATTGGAGAAAACATTTTAATCAAAAAAAAAAAAAAAAAACCCTGCACCTTTAAAACACAGACTAGCCCAAAAATCCTAGAATACTTATAAAATCAAGATTTATTGCCTGAAACCAAGAATTATGTACTTCCAGGTGGGCCTGCATATAAAGATAAGTGCTGCAGTCACTTAAGCATGTGGTTTCCTTCTCAGAGTAAAGTTCCTCGCTCTCCCAGCTATATATTAATGAAGTGGCTCTGTGTGCAGCATGAGGGTGTGATCTTTAGGTAAACACCTCACATCCTGGAGAAGGGAGCACACCTAATGCAATTCTCTATCGCAACAGAAATAAAGCATGCTATCACGGGATGACATCTACAATTTCTACAAGTGCTTCAGAGGCCAGCAACTTTACAGCGGCAAAAAGACTCAATTTTGGTGGTGTACAGTATCTGACTGAAAAACAGAGCATTATGGGCTTGGTACAGTAGGTACCACACCTTTATTAAACAGCTCGCCTGCTCTTAAGATCACTCACACAGATACTGGAGGGGAGGAGAAACTCATGAAGACAATAAGACTTCTCTCACCGTGGCCGTAGTTTGTCCAAACTCTCGCTGAAGTGGTTGTTGAGAAACAGATCCAAGGCCTCCATGCATTCATCAAGACAGACCTGTAGGGACATCTGTCTGGACCTGATCTCACACACACACACACACACACACAATGAGCAGAAGTCATACACTTCATTTTCTTTATATAGACTAAAGTTAATTCTAGTGACCACATTAGACTATTATTAGTGGTCATTATGGATTTTTTCCAGTAGCTAGAGAGCAAGTTTTTCAATGACAAATATAATGCAGATAAATATATTAATTTATGATGTAATAACGTCGAGTGATAGCAAAGAGATATGCAATCAATATCTCACAATATAAGAACATAATTCAAAATGCACACAAGGATATAAAAAAATTGAGAAAAGTAACAACTGACTTTAAAATAAATAAAGCTTTAAAATAAATAAACTCATATATACACTTACATACATACAAATAGCCTATACACACATTATATATATATACAGTATATATATAATTTTAATAAACCAAAATAATAAATAAGTAAATTAATAACAAATAAATACATAAATTATTCAGATAAAATTATTTTATAATGTTATATATAATATAAAATTAATTACTTTTATCATTAGTTTTATAATTATGCATTGTAAAAGTTTTTTTTTAATTTAAAATAAACTGTTTGAAAAATGTGTCAATTATTAAAGCTTTAAATTAAAAAAATAAGATAAAATGTGTGTGTGTGTGTGTGCTTAAAAAGTTTATCAATTAACAAAGTAACAAAATAAATAAAAGTAAATAATTTACAGAAAACTAAGCAATTATATTTTATTAAAGCTGGGTTTATCATATTTATCGGTCTTCTGTGGACAACTTTGCTCCAAAACTCCCCAAGTGAAGTAAACCCACACAAACACAAGCAAAGCCACTTGGTGAAATGAATGACATTTACTACTAAATACCAAGACACCATTCAGACCTGTCAGCGGCGCCCTTTATAAATTATGAACGCTACCTGATGCAGAGTTTTTCAGCACATGACCACTGAAGATATATTTAGCAGGACTAATTAATGTCAACTGGTTGATCCTGCTTTTAGATTAAAGAGCAGATATACATTCATTTGCTCTCAAAGTGAGACATACGGCCCTCTGGCACCTGTTGCTTATGAAATTTACAAACTAACCAACATGCATTTGCCTAAATACACATGCATCCTGTTAGAGATGCAAAAACAATTGGTTTAAAGCAATTGCATGACTTTACAAGTCATTTAAAGGTATCTCTAACCTTTAACTCTCTCAAGCTGCAATGACATGTACAAACACAAATGCAATGCAGAATATGGCTCACACACTTTGTCACTAGTCAAGGTGTTTGATGTTTGCTTGGAGTACACACTGGGCATGGACAGCCAGCGCCTTTGGATAAGCACGTCACAATGCACTGCGAATGATTTCACTTTAACAACATTAAGAGCACATTTCTAAGCTTTCTAAAGCCTTATATTCAGGGATAGCATGTAATTCTCTCACTGAGAACACGAGCTGAGCTCAAACCAGACTCTTTTGCAAAACAAGGAAGGAAGAGATGTGAAAACTTGACTTGAGGAGAAACAAAAACTGCCCAAACTAAACACAGACTCACTGAATCAGCCATTTAAAGACGCACAGAACCACAAAGCATGAACGTTTTCAGTTATGCTGAGTAGCAGAAACTCGAAAAGGCACAGCACTGATGCAACACTTTAAAAATAAACATTAAACAAGCCATCAACGACTCACTTTTCTGTAGCAGGTGCATTTTTCCCAGTGGACATGGTGTATTTTGTTGTCCTCTTCTGGGCCTTGTGGCCACACACACACACACACACACACACCGTGAAGAGCTTTCTCTCAGAGCTCCTGTGGAAAGTCACTCTCACTGCGCGTGAAGATGCTGCATGGATGAGGACTGCTGGAGAACTCGAGCTGGCAGGGAATATGGATCAGTGTTCGGCTCAATCACGAGTGTGTGTGTGTGTGTGTGTGTGTGTGATGAGGACTCCTCCTCGAGCTCACAGCAGGTTTGATGGCAGGAGACCAGAGCGAAGGGACAGGAGTTAGTAGCGCCATCTAGTGCTGGGGTGAAGAACGAGTTATATGTTTGTATGTAGGCTTGATTTATAGGTGCATCTCAATAAATTAGAATGTCGTGGAAAAGTTCATTTATTTCAGTAATTCAACTCAAATTGTGAAACTCGTGTATTAAATAAATTCAATGCACACAGACTGAAGTAGTTTAAGTCTTTGGTTCTTTTAATTGTGATGATTTTGGCTCACATTTAACAAAAACCCACCAATTCGCTATCTCAACAAATTAGAATACTTCATAAGACCAATAAAAAAACATTTTTAGTGAATTGTT
>NW_015544163.1:2534616-2541810 GCF_001515605.1 Sinocyclocheilus anshuiensis
GGTTGGTTGTGCATCTTTTTCTTCCACACTTTTTCCTTCCACTCAACTTTCTGTTAACATGCTTGGATACAGCACTCTGTGAACAGCCAGCTTCTTTGGCAATTAATGTTTGTGGCTTACTCTCCTTGTGAAGGGTGTCAATGATTGTCTTCTGGACAACTGTCAGATCAGCAGTCTTCCCCATGATTGTGTAGCCTAGTGAACCAAACTGAGAGACCATTTTGAAGGCTCAGGAAACCTTTGCAGGTGTTTTGAGTTGATTAGCTGATTGGCATGTCACCATATTCTAATTTGTTGAGATAGTGAATTGGTGGGTTTTTGTTAAATGTGAGCCAAAATCATCACAATTAAAAGAACCAAAGACTTAAACTACTTCAGTCTGTGTGCATTGAATTTATTTAATACACGAGTTTCACAATTTGAGTTGAATTACTGAAATAAATGAACTTTTCCACTACATTCTAATTTATTGAGATGCACCTGTACTTCCTTTTATTGTCATTTGTTTATTTTAAATATTTGTTTATTTGCTATTTTTTCCCCAAACTTTTTGTATTATTTTAAATGCATACATTTAATTGTATCTACTATTTATTAATGCATTTATTGATTAGTTTATTCACGATTAAATACTCTTGTGTGTCTAAATACTAATAATTAGTTTAATTAAAATGCTGAATTATTTCATATATAAAATATATTGAAAATATATATAAATATATATAAAATGCTTAATTTTTTATTTACTGTGTGTGCGTTTGTGTGTGTGTGTGTTTTACTCAAACGATTAAAAAACACAGAAAACGCAAAGACATATCAGGCAGCTTAAGTAAAACACATGTAAGCATGTTCATTCTAAAATATCAACAGACACACACACACACAAACAAATAGAGCTAATGAAGACATAAGTATAGCATTTTTCTTTATCCAATCAGCATTAATATTATTACCCTAACAAAAAAACACACAAAAAACGAGGAGGAAATTTAAAGATAGGCTACGCAAGAAAAAAGAAAACTGAAACATAATAGCGCATATAAATAATTAGCCTATAATAATAATAATAATAGAATTATAAATAATAGAAAGTGATCATAATTCAACTTGTTATTCTTGTCGTTACAAATGAGTTTAAAAGTTTTTACAAGGGAAATATGAGTAATAAAGACATTAAATCTAGGCATCTAAATCTAAGTCTTGAGAAAATTGTTTTTGTGACTAAAAAAAATGTGCAATGTAACAAATAAATTAACAACAAGATCAATAGCCATGGTGACTGCCAGAAACATAAATATATCTTTCAAAATGAAAGTCTAAAGCACAGTTTATCCATCTTAGTAGCTAGTAGTACGCTCAAACCATTAACTACTACAGTGTATAGTTGGACGTCGTGAAGCATCGACGGCATAGTAACTTTCTACCACTAGAGGGCAGTAGAGTAAATAACTTTTTACCGCCGCCAGAGAGCTTCACGGCAGTAAAGGATGATAGTAAATAGCTTTTCAGTTAGTAGCCTAGTCCAAAAACCAGCACAAGAGTGAGTACTAGTAGATTATTATGTCTTTCATATTACTTTGGGTAGTGATTTGGGAGTTTAGTTTTATTCAGCGATCACATTCTTCCCATTAAAAGTTACCGAATATGGTAAAATGTATTTTCAGGACATAAAATATGATGATACAAGAACATCCTGTCAGGGTTTATTTTGTGATCATCATGTAGGCCTACGTTAGTAGAGTTACAGTTGAAGAACTTAAAGAAATGACCACCACAAACAAGTTATTGGCTTTATAGTTATTGTCAAAACAAACATCTTACAATAACATTTAGCAACATGATATAATCTATTTTATTATTTTTTTTTTTTTTTTAAATACTTAATAAAACATTTTGCTTCATTACACGAACAGGCACATGATTTAAAATGGCTTTGGTTTGTAAAAAGTTTACAATAAATTACAATCAGCAACATTTGTTAAAAAACATTTGGCTTTTTTTGGTCATTGCACATATAATGTCAATAGGAAAACCCCCTTAGTGTGTTCAGAATGATAAAATAATGCCTTGGGTGTTATGCAATTAAACAAAGCATTTTGTTTTTAAATAAGAAAACATCTTGCATAGGCAAAGTACAAAAGTAAACAAAAAACAATCAGATAGGCCTACATTAAACATTAAAACAGCTTAAACAGCTCATTTTAACATAAGTACAGTACAATGGGATCTCTCAAAACTCATGTTTGCAGTCAGTCAAAGTTTAGGCTTAACAGTCTGAATTTACTTTTTTTTTTTTTGTGGACGTCAAATTGTTAAATACAATTCAAAATGTTTGCAAAAGTCACAGTGATATTATCACAGATGATCCACCTCGTCCTCAGTAACCCAGAGGAGTCATCAGAGAGATATTCAAGCTAAAGGTGAGACATTAAACTTTTGATCCTATTTTACAATACAGGATCATGGAGACAATCATCGCTGCAAGCTGAGAATGAGAACAGAGAGAGAAACAATTCTGAGTTTAAATAAAAAGCATTAGTGTCACAGTGCTTCACAAATGTCATAAAGGGCTTTTTATTTCTGTATATACATAGATTTAGTTTGAAATTATTATCCTAAGGGAAATAAATGCTTTAATCATCAAAGACTACAGGCAATCCAAATTTACTCCATTTATTTCCTTAAAAGGAGTAGAATTTGCTGACAATTTAACTCAGGCCATCCAAGATGTAGATGAGTATGTTTCTTCATCAGAGCAGATTTGGTCTGATGCTCAGCAATGGATCCTCTGCAGTGAATGGGTGCCGTCAGAATGAGAGTCCAAACAGCTGATAAAAACATCACAATAATCCACACCACTCCAGTCGTGAAGTGAAAAGTTGCATGTTTGTAAGAAACAAATCCACCATTAAGACATTTCAACATTTAAACCACCGATTCTGGACAAAATATCCGTCCATAATTCATAATAACGCTTCGTCCAGTTAAAAAAGTCCATCCCCTGTTGTCCTTTGACATCAAAATCCACTGACATATACTTGTAAATGGCGCTTGATCTGTGCATATTTCTCTCCTGAATCAGACGAGAAGACTTTTTCACTGGAGAAAGCAATATTACGGATAGAGGACTTTTAAAAATGTCTTGATGGATTTGTTTCTTACAAACAGGCAGATTTTGTCTTCACAAGACTGTAACTGATGGACTGGAGTGGTGTGGATTACTTGTGGATTATTGTGATGTTTTTATCAGCTGTTTGGACTCTCATTCTGACGGCACCCATTCACTGCAGAGGATCTATTGCTGAGCAAGTGAATGATTCCTTTAAAGACAACAGGAAATCAAAACTGACCATATTTATTTGCTTAATTTATTTGCTTAAAAAAGTGTGATAACTGAAAGTGATGAAAATGTAGCATACCTTTTAGCACATTTTCAGTATCTCATCAAACGTGAACAACTCTTTCATTTAAAATGTGAACACAATGACTGACAGACAGAAAGAAAGTGTGTCCGGTACCTCAAGAACAGCGATTCCCAGTGCTACAGCTATGAGGATAACTGCATTATCATCTACCAGCTTCTTCAGTGCTGGGAAACAACCTGGTATAGTCTGAGGAAACCAAACAAGTAGACAAAAGTTTATGATATTTATATGCTAGCCTGTATGAGAGAAAAATCAAAAAGCATGCAAACTAGAATTGATTCAAGGAATAAACATGCTAAGAGATAAACCCACCGAATGAAAAGCTGTGATCTCAATGCATGGAACTTTATTACAGCACTGAACTGGGTAACTCTTGGTGTCGTTCACAAAGTAAGAATTTGTGAAGTCTGTATAGTTGTTGAATCCACAGCACTTCAGCTAAAGCAGAGACAGGAGAAATAAAGAGGTTTGACATTAGCTAAATTCAGCCAAATATACTTGAAATGAATGGACGTTAACATATAAAAACTTATTTTACTTGTTTATGTGTTGTGGTACACTTTTAAAGACTGTTCTTATGCAATACCATTTTTATATGAGGCACATGTCTCAAAATATCAAATGCACAATATTAAACTGGATGATGCTTACGTATTATTTTATTTGAGAATTTTTAGGATTTTGTTTAATTTGAAGAAATATTCTGTAATGATAATAATAATTATACAACTACTACTACCAATAACAATGGTAGCCTAATAATAATAACTTTTATTTCCTTCTTTATCAACAAACCGTGGTCATGGTCGTGTTCCATAGTCCAGTGACGTCCTTATTTTTCCCATAATCGTTTTTCATGCTTTTCACAACTTCGCTTCCCATCTGTTTTATCAGGTTTTCAGCCTGAAATACACAAATGAGGAGGTTTGAGTATTTCCTTAAGTTCTTTACACACAAAGGAGTATGTTTAAATATGGTGTGTACAGACTTACCAGAGGCTTAAAGACCAGCAGCACAATCGCTCCAGCGACTTCAGCAATGAACACAATCAGAATAATGATGAAGAACTGAGGAGAGAGATTGACAGACAGATTCAATGAATGAATCAATGAACAAACAGAAGTCCACCACAGTATATGGCCAGTATATACAATTTAATATAGAAATTACGTAATGTTTTTAATATAATGTGTGTGTGTGTGTGTGTGTGTGTGTGTGTGTGTGTGTGTGTAATACCATTTTTAACCATTTTAAATGGAACCATTTTTGATTCCTCAAAGAACTTTTCAGTGAACACTAGTTTTTAAAGGAACCTTTTTTTTCTTAATGTAAAGAACATCTTAATAATCTAAAGAACCTTTTGTGGAGTTGAAAGGTTCTATGGATGTTAAAGTTTCTTCCTAGCCAAAGATGCCCAATAAGATGCTTTATTTATTAGAGTGTACACATTGTGGGAAACTCATTATGTGTTGTTTCAGTGTTGTTTCTTTGACATACCAGCAGCAGCATGCACCTGCTTTCTTTGATCGCTCCACAGCAGCCCAGGAAGCCCAGGATGAGCAGCACAGCACCCACTGCGATGAGGAGGTATCCCACGTTCAACACCTGCCCCAGCTCACCTGGAGCTCCTTGTGTATTCTGCAGAAAACTCAGGATAGACCCACTGTCCACCTTCACCCAGATCCCCACACCCAGAATAGCTGCTCCTGCCAGCTGCACAACAAAAACACAAATAGATTTGATTTAAGCATGTGCATTGATCCTCATATCAACACCCTCAATGTATTTGGACCAAAAAAATCGAAAATGCCACTGTTGAAAAAGCAGACAAGATATTTATTCTGTGTCTGCAGCAGAGGCGTGTTTTATAAGCTTGCAGCAATATGATTTGCATTCAACCCAGCTAAGCCACATGGAAATGAGATGATTTGCTTGTTGGTTGTTTTTATCTCTTACATAGATCTAAAGAAAAAGTGACCTTTTCATCGCACTTCAATATACGAGTCAATATCTGCTAAGGGGTAACAATGGAATGGCAGTTTTAAAAAAGGGATTTTTCATTATTACAACAGGATCTGCATTTTCATGGATTTAAATAAAAGACTTGTTATAAGAGACAATAAGAACCACTCTTTTCCTGGTTAAAAAATGAATTTGATTTTCAAAAGTTGAATTTGCGACAGCTTAATGCAGGGCTGCCCAAACTCGGTCCTGGAGGGCTGGTGTCCTGCAGAGTTTAACTCCAGCTTGCCTCAACACACCTGCCGCCTAGTAAGAGCTTGAAAAGCTGCTTCAGGTGTGTTTGATTAGGGTTGGAGCTAAACTCTGCAGGACACCGGCCCTCCAGGACCGAGTTTGGGCACCCCTGGCTTAATGTAACAGTTTTGACAACATGTCAGTCTCTGAGTAACATCATTTATTTAAGACACAAAAAAACTTAATTCAGTAAAATAAGTATGTCTTATAATAACCAAAAATCAAGTTCACTCCTTATGCATGTTATCATGTCCGTCAAAAACTAGTTGGCGGTTGGAATATTAGAACTAAAAACATCCACATAACACTCTCATGGGCATCGATCACTTCACTGAATACTTGCTAAGAAATAAATAATTATTACCTATGAAAATGGCAGCCTGAGTGGCTTCAACATGCTGTCTGTCAGGAACCGTAACATACCTAACACACATGAGTATACATTTGTTCTTCACTCTCTGAAATTGACAGGTGGTTTAACTTTTCTCAACTTCTCAGTTGTTTACAAGATTAAGGCAATTATCAAAGTTTGATAACTTGGACAACTGGTACATTTTACACGATTTGTTGCATTTAATTACCCCTTTGCAGATTTGGGAAAATAGCAGCTGAGATATGCGAAACATGGCCACAGTCACGGGACATTAAGCAGGTAAACCTGACGTGATCCGATAGAATTATTTTAAACATAGTCAAATGAAAAACCAGTGTAAATCAGGCTGGTTATTATAATGCTGAGTAACGTGTGCAATTAATATTTAACATAATCAAACAAGCATGAGCTTTACTTACAAAGATGATACCATTGAAGAGAAACATCATTGTTTTCAAAACTCCAAAGCAACCCATTTTAATTGGATGTATATGACACCTGAAAAAAAAAAAATATATAATAACAATTAACAACAAATAACTTTTTTTTAATAATAATTATTATTATGGGGCTTTTGTTTTGCCCAAACACTCATTTTGTGTATTATTCCGAAATTAATCTTAATCTTTATTTTAAAAACGTACAGTTTTTAATAAATGAATAAACACAATCGCTTGGATGATTTTGTGAAACAAAGTAAACCTTAAATCCAGGAAATGCTGTGAGGAAAAGACGGTGGTTTTGCTGTAGTAAATAATCTAACTACAACTCTCATTAACTGGTCTCACAGGTCAAATGTTCATGTGAACCTATACACACTCTTTAATAAGCCACTCTTGAAAAGTAAACTTAAAATATTTTCACACTCTAAAAATATGCCTCACTTTAAAGCTGCAGTCCGTAACTTTTTTGTGTTCAAAATTTATATAATAAACGAGTACACCATGAATCAATTTTCCAAACCATGTTTTTGGCTTGTCCTGGATCACTACGGTACACCTATAATAAGTGTTTATATTCGGACTATTTAGACTGGTTCGGGTAGGTACCGCTGCGGAGTAGCCCAGTACCTGCGTGATTCGCCATAGACATAAACAGAGAGAAGTAGCTCCGGCTACAATGTTCTTCCGCAAGACGCAC
>NW_015544163.1:2542028-2544552 GCF_001515605.1 Sinocyclocheilus anshuiensis
GTAATTCCAACAAATGCAATACAATATTGTGCAAACATACTCTTTAAGGTCAGATCCGCATTTTAATAGTGTTGTGAATAGACCAAAGTACCTGAGGCAATATTTAAAGAGTCTTTGCAACTGCTTTTTGTAGGGAACACAATGTGAGAGACAAAAACCGTTCTTTACTTTTCCACACATAGCCTACAGTCAGGTCCAAAAGTCTAAGATAAGAAACAACAAGATTCTGCACTATTTTTAGGTCACTATTCAAATGCAGGAAAATTAGTGACATTGAGCTTGTGACTCCTCGCACTGATGGTCAGAATTTGGTCAGAACATACTCAAATAAAATAAGAACAATCATAATAATAATCCAAAACTTTAACTTGTATTTTTATTTGGGCACATGTTTTATGTATTTAAATAAATGTATTTATAATAATACATTTAGAACTATACATTTTTATTTAAAATCTATAATTTTTTATAAATTTTTTTAAAAACGTCAAGTAATATTTGAAATCTAAATATTATATATATATATATATATATATATATACACACACACACACACATTTAATACATATATATATATAATGCAAGTGGGCATTCTATAAGACTTATGAGAGGTTAAGGAATGGTTATTGTCATGGCTGTGATTAGCTGTTCCTGCTTTCAGATCTGCTTTAAAGGAGTAGCTCACTTCCAGAATGAAAATTCTGTCATCATGTACTCACCCTCCACTTGTTCCAAACCTGTATGAGTTTCTTTCTTCTGTTAAACACAAATGAAGATATTTTGAAAAATGTTGGTATCCAAACAGTTAATGAGCACCATTGACTTCCATAGTATTTTTTTTCTCCTACTATGGAAGTCAATGGTGCCCCAAAACAGCCTGGTTACAAACTTTCTTCAAAAATCTCCCTTTCTGTTCGGCAGAAAAAAGAAATGTATACGGGTTTGGAACTACTTGAGGGTGAGTAAATGATGACAGAATTTTCATTTTTGGGTGAACTATCCCTTTAAGGATCGTCTTTATTTGTGTTCAAAACTTTGATAATCAACGCTTGATTACGTTGGGAAAACAGTTACTGCCAGTGACTCTATGGAATCAAGGTGATTTTAAAGAGCAATTCCTTTAAAACACAATATAAAGTCTGAGAGAACAGAACACACTGCACCTTTCAGAGAGGCATTACTGTAACCTGATCGCCTCTGAACATAACGTTATTTAAAGAGCTATACTTCTGCTTCTTATTGTCCACCAACATGACAATCTATAAGGTGCTGTCAGGTGACGCATCACTTCCTGCTATGAGCTCAGGTCACTGGACCCTTTTCACAAGACTGTGATGAGGATAAATCCTCGAAAGTTTTTCATATTTGTATTTTTTTAAAAATGTATGTACATTTATAACACTATTCTTTGTATTGTATCACCTTTGCATCAAATTACAAAAAAACACCATTGCGAGGGTGTTTCTAATGCAGCATCTATGGGAGGGATGGTAAATTTGACATTGTTCTCTCTTCTGACTGCCATTATCAGTCTCTCTCAATTTATTTCCTTTTATTGAAAGTCATGAAAACACTATCGTGGAGTTTTTCTTTTGCTATTTGTGCAAATGGGAATGTAAAAAATATATTTGTGGTACTCTCCCATTCACTGCTAATCAAGTTAACCCAACTATGACGACTTCCGCTGCTGAGAAACCCGGAAATGTGAAAAAGGTCCATATTCAAACTTTATATATTTAAAACATTAATATGATAGTGATAGGCAATTATATATGTAACTATGTAAATAAACAATATGCAAATAAATCATTGTGTATGCGAGGGTGTTTCTAATGCAGTGTCTATGGGAGGGACGGTAAATTTAACACCGTTCTCTCTTCTGACAGCCGTTATCAGTCTCTCAATTTTTTTCCTTTTACTGAAAGTCATGAAAACACTAATGTGAAACACTAATTCTTTTGCTATTTGAGCAAATGGGAATGCAAAAAATATATTTGTGGTCCTCTCCCAATCACTGCTATTCAAGTTAACCCAACTATGACGACTTCTGCTGCTGAGAAACCCAGAAATGTGAAAAAGGTCCCTTATAATGCCTTTACAGGACTTTAAATAGGTTTGATCGCACCGTCCATAAACCTTTAAGGCCAAGTGTTACCCAAGGATTAAGCAGCACTCCATAAGAGCCGCCACACAACGTGTGTGTCACATACACTACTCGCGTCTCTAATGTGAGGTCAGAGTTTGTTTAGGTTTAAGATGAACAGAAAGTTCTGGTCGGGTCATTGTCCAAAGACAGGGGAGATAAACATTTAAAAACCATTAATAAAGTATTATTGATGTGACATGTTACGCGAGACTGTCAGAGTTACTGTCAAATGTGCATAACTAGGCTTCAAATGTTATGACAGGTTGTGAAATATAATTTAATTTAAAAGTCTGCTCAAGCCTCCTCATTATTTGAGGAATCACTGGACTATATAAATATATATATATATATATATATATTTTTTTTTTATTTTTTTTT
>NW_015544163.1:2545744-2552389 GCF_001515605.1 Sinocyclocheilus anshuiensis
ATTTTAGCAAATGGCTGCAATATAACAAAGAGTGAAAAATTTAAGGGGGTCTGAATACTTTCCGTACCCACTGTAAATGCAGCCTTGGTGAGCATAAATCTTTTAAATCTTTAAAAAATATTGTCACAACACCAAACTTTTGAATGGTAGAGAAAGTTGTCTAAACAAGCGAATGATTTCATACGATAATGATTTGACATGACATAATGAATTTCAATAACAACAAAAGGTTAAAAAGTCAAGTCAGTCCGCTGATCTGTCATGTGAAGTCGTCATCTAAAATTCTTCCGAAATGAAACTAAAAGCTTTTTGTCTCACAATCTACCAAAATCAGCTGTTTGCTTTCATATTACAGTGATTTCAGTCTGTAAACTATTATTAACCTGGTCACCCATGAATATTTAACAGTCCATGGAGACATGAGGAATAAACAAACCTGTTAACAAAAACAGCGTGTTAGTCTTTTGTAAGCGTGAGTCTTTGAAGTGATAATGCTTTCTACAGACGTGTAGCCTGCTTGTTTTTCCTACATGAAAATCATTTATAGGGGTGTGTTGTTAATGTTTACTCTCCGTGTTCTGCATCATTAATCCGGTTTTGGAACCCCTGAAATCGGGATTCCTCATTTTGGCATCATTTCAGACATAAATCAGAGGCAACAGTGCATGGAAAAAGCGGTTGCAAGAAATGATAATGCGGGCTTTGTGTTGGTCAGTGGAGGACATTGTCTTTCTGGGAACTGTTCATTTCCGGGAGAGATGGAGACGGACAATGTCCCTAAGAGATGTTTGACAACATGCAACCTTCATGTATTATTTGATAGTAGAATGCATAATATATTAATGATTGTTTAAAGTTTTATGAATTCAATTGATTATTATGAAATTTAAATAAAGGGGACATAACACACACAGTTTCTGCCAAGCTCATGTTAATCTTGAGAACCTATTAATGCCAGGTTAAGTAGCCTATTACACAGTTATTTTTTTAACCGTCCATTATAATACACTTCATTTAAAAATAAATACAAAATAATAATAAATCAGTATATCACTGAATCCCCATTTGAACTTTTACAAAATTACTATTATTACTATTATTTTGACCTATACACATCTCTTTGTAAAGAGATTGATCATCACTGGTTTAAGTTAATATTTGCGAGTTTACTTGTAAAAACTTCATTAAACATCATCCTGCATGAACAAGCACAATTATAGCTATACACTGATATTTGCAGATGTCGTCAAAGAAGTTCTTTACTTACAGGTATTTTAACGGCACCTTTACTTCAAGGTAGGTTTAACGATATGTTCACGATAGAGTAGCTTTACGAAGGAGAATCTCTTACCTTTAGTCAAATGTTTGAGGCTTGCAGATTCGGTAAATCCCTGAGTGACTCCTGTTTTTCTCTCCTCTGTCGCTCATGTGAAGCTGGTTTTTCCAGAGAAGAGGGATGGAGTGAACAGGTGGGAGTGAAACACCACTCCTCCTTCTCTCTTTCTCTCTCTGGAGAGGGAGAGTTTGGGTGTAATGTGTCTGTAGTAATGGAGACTCGTGAAATCACCCAGGTTTAGTCCTCTGAGGCACCTGATCAACACAACAACTAACTTTGTGTCAACAGAAAAATGTGTTGGCAAAGCAACGTATTAGGGGGATATGCGTATATGTGTAGGCTACATACGATGCATATTTATTGTGTACTAATGTTTTGTCATGAGTAGGAGTGTAATTATGGATTAAGAAAAATATAGGAGGAAATGATGACAACATCACACGAAAGGAACAAAGGATTCACGCAAACAGTAAAACTGATGTCACAATCTGACAGATCCCAAGACCAGAAAATCAAGAAAATTAATCTACAACTGGAACAAAAGAAACGAAATAGTAGTGTGATGTTTGCCTGATAAAATTTAATTAAAACTAGTTTTAAGAAGGTGCGAAAAAAGTATAAAATTATATGAAATAATGTATACAATTTTGAAAGGAAGCTTAACAACAACAACAACAACAACAACAACAAAAAAGCTTAAAATAACTTTCTTTCAAATGAATTAGATCTCAGCTTAAACAATTAAATGCTTAAAAAGCTAAGATTTCAAAAGAAATCTTAAAAAGCTTAATAGACCTCAGATTAAACCGTTAGTTAAATATTTAAACAGACAAAAGCTAAAAAAGTAAAAACACGAGGGAAAAAAAGCTTGTTACACAAGAATGAGGAAAAAGTAGGTTCAACAGAAGTTTGAAAAAAGAAAGAGAGAAAGAAAAAGAACATTTTAAAAACAAGTCATAACATAAAAATAAAGGTTCGTTATCAGTGCATATCCATAAAGATCCTTTAACATCCATTGAACATTTAATTCAAAAGGTTCTTTATGGTGGAAAAAGGTTCTTCAGATTATTAAAAAGTTCTTTACACTAAGGAATTTTCTTTTAAGAACTGTTCACTGAAAGGTTCGGAGAACCCAAAATGTTTCTTCGATCGCTGCGAAAACCCCCTTTTGGAAGCTTTATTTTTAAGAGTGTAGAGTAGACAGTCAATGCAGGTACAAAGCGTGGATTATTAAGAGGAACATTGACGTCAGTGTTCCACCTGTAGAAAAACCGGCATTTCCCCCAACCTCAACCAGCCAATTAAACAGGCAGCCGTTATTGTTTCTGACACTCTTAAATAAAGCTCAAGGCCTCGTGTGTAGGCCTACAGTAGTTATGACTCAACACCCTCACATAACACTTCAAACACGGTCATTGTGCTTTCAGTCACTCTTTAATTCATTCATCCAGAAACACTGCGCTGAATCCGTATCTCTTCATCAAACATTTTCCAGGAACTTGAAACATGTAGGAACAGCAGGATGTACAAATGATAAAAACAGGACATTTACATTAAGAACTAGCACAAAAAAAGAAATGCAAATGAACATGGCACAAGGGGAACTTTCTTTACCTGAGAGTTGAAGTATTCAATAACACTTCCCTGTGCAGTTCAGATTCAGAGCCATTCTCGCGATTTAATTATTACTGACGATCTGCATCACAGGGTTCCCGCTTTTCATGGACCAAGAAGCATAAAAGTGAAATGATTTTTTAATTTAGATAATACTGCCAGATTCCATCCGCACAATTTACTTGTTTTAGTGCACATATTCTGAACAAGTGTGTATTTGTTGTATTTTTGGAATGTTTACATGTAGACATTTGCATTTAAAATCGCTTCAGGTAGGTGAAATACAATCATTGACATCCTAATGAACCGAAAGAGAAAAAAGCAGGAGGAAAGGTTGATATTATCAACACCACCAACTACGAATCTACTAATATAATCATGTATTTATACATAAGTAGTATATGTATATGTTGACAAGTATATATTGAACCATGTTGAACCTTGAAGGAAATAATGTACCCTTGGTTAGAATTTCAGCTTACCAAAATTCTAAAAGCTTGGAAAATTCCGAGTTAAATAGAAGAAAATAAATTAGTTCACCGAAAAAAATGTAAATTTGCCGAAAATTCAGGCTTTCAGCAAATTTCAGAAAATCAGGCCAAGATATAGATGAGCTTGTTTCTTGACTACATCATCTTGACTACTCGCCAAAGTATCCTCTGGAGTGAATGGGTGCCGTCAGAATGAGTCCAAACAGCTGATAAAAACATCACAATAATCCACACCACTCCAGTCCAATCCATTAATGTCTTGTAAAGTAAAAAGCTGTGTGTTTGTCCATCCATCAGTAAAATGTTTTTAATTTTAAACAGTTGCCTCCGGCTAATATACAAGTCCAAAATCCATAATATTGTTTCCTCAAGTGAAAAAGCCATCACGTCTGAATCAGGAGAGAAATATGCACGGTTTACAAGCAACAGTCCAAAACAGTTCTAAACAAATACGTTGGTGGATGTTTATGTGAGAGGAAAACAGGAGATGGACTTTATTACTGGCAGAAACGTTATTACAGATTACGGTGATGTTTTTATCAGCTGTTTGGACTCTCATTCTGACGGCACCCATTCACTGCAGAGCATCCAATGGCGAGCATCAAAGCTGCATTGTAGCTTAAATTATAAATCAACAGAAGTAAAAAAAAAAAAAAAAAAAAAAAAAAAAAAAAAAAAAAAAAAAAAAAAAGGTTTTGGGAAAAGAAAAAGTGGTTTGGACAAGGCAATGTAAATAAATTGCAGTTTTAATAAAGCAGTATAGGTTTCTGCAAGACACAGCAGACATACTTTAATTATTTCACCCTGATTTGGATCATATGATTACGATCTTAGATTAAGAAAAAAAAATGGTGTAAACATTAACATGTTTGTTCATACAGTGTCAGCAGAAGTACAGCTTTGTTTTTCTGTGTCCAGCACAGGAATGAACTAAAAACACAATTTAGACAGACAACAAAACTGTTTTGGTTCTCTCGATCAATGTCTCTCTGTGTGTTTTTTGCATGTCCTTTTCTCCTCTATTTGAGTATCTATCAAGCATATTTTAGGTCAATACCAGGTCTTGATTTTTACAAAAAGATTTTTTTCCCTCAAAAATACACCTAAAAGTGCACAAAATGCATTTACTGCTAAATAAACACTTTGTTCCACAGGTTTAATAAAACTTTTCACATACTCATGATTTTTTTTCTTTAAGTGTCTTTCAGGTGGACTGTTTGTCTGGATGGCTCTTGAGTTTGTGGAACTTGACGCTGTCGAGTTTCTCAAAGCGTTTGCCGCAGTTTTCGCACGTGTAGTTGAAATGCGCTTCAGACATGTGTTTCCTCATGTGCCAGTTGAGTGACGCTCGCTGTCGACACTGATACCCACATATCTCACATCTGAAAGGACGGGTTCGAGAAAAACACTTATGAAGTGACATGTATTAAACATGGCAGATGTGGCTATAAGAATCGTGGTCGTTTCACTGAACTCACTGTAACGGCGTTTCTCCCGTGTGTGTTCGTCTGTGCACCTCTAAGTGATTCTTGCGTTTAAACGACTTGCCACACGTTTCACAGATAAAGTCTCGCACACCTGCATGAAAGAATGCAAAAATAGGTTTCTAATTACTGATAAATAGAATTAGTTGATTTAAAAAACAAAAAAGCAATGAAAGAAGCAATTTAAGTAACATTTAAATAATTTTTATATTATCACTTCACGATTAATAATGTGTGCAAACCAGTGTTGTTATCAATAATGAAAACTACAATGAACACATTATTGTAAATGCCTTGAAATATTTTTTTTGTAAACAAAAAAGAATGAAATAAAGAGAATAAAAATGAATATATATATATATATATATATACACACACACACACACACACACACAAATATATCATTAGTGAATTAACAAAAAACACAAATTCTTTTTATATTATAATTTTTATAGTGCATCATTATTAATGAAAACATAAAACGAAAGCATTTTTGTAAATGTTTTGAAACATTTTTGAAAATATTTTTGTACTAAAGCACATTTCCAAAAACTCAACAAATGAAAATGATACATATAAAACAAATACAGATAAACTACACATGAAGTAAATTATGAATACATTTTTGTTTTGGTCAGACAGTATATTGTAAAAGTTCAACATTTTATAACCTGCCTTAATTAAATTGAAAACGTCACTAGACAGCTGTGAGAAATGCAATGCTGGTAAATTAACTTGACAGCCGTAAAACAGTTAAATTATTATAAAAACTAAAAACACTGAACCTGCAGCAATAAAATAACAAAAAAAAATGTAAATAACAATAACTAAAACGAATAAATGAAAATTTATAAAATATATAGGCATATTTTTTTTAAAAATGACAAAAATGCAACAAAATTTTAAATAAAATTAAAGTGGAAAGAGAAAAATAAAATGAATTTATGTTAAAAACGATAACAGTATAGCAGTGATACCAAAGTACACACATGTAATAATTGATGACTGTACCTGAGTGTATGATCATGTGCCGATGAAGATGGTTGGAGAGATAAAACTTCTTCCCGCAGCCTGGATGAGGACAGACTTTGGTCCTGCCCTTCCTGTGCACCAGGTTCACATGATTCTGTACAACATACATCATAAAAATATTTTGAAATCATTATTTAACTTACAACCAGAAGCAGACAGTCTGAATTTTAATCTGCACTTATAATTGTTGCCGATAGTACAATATGAACTCTGAGAGATCTTGCACTTGAGTGTTGTGTTAGAATATTACTTTAAAATGACTTTTTGAAAAGGAGTTACATAATGTCTCAAGTTAGACAAAATAGACTAATATTAGCTTTTTTGATGATGCTGACTTCAATATCAATAAGAACCATTAATTAAGTTTTTTCACAAAATAAATATACCGGTATATATATGCATCAGCTTTAAAGGGGTCATATGATGCTGCTAAAAAGAACATTATTTTTCAAAATAGCAAAAGCAAACGTCAAAAGTTTTTTGTTTTACAGTAAAAACAGTAGGGTAAACGTACCTATTAAGCTCACGTACCCATTAAGCACACTTCCATTTTTGAGATCAGATTACAAAAAGAAAAAATAATGTATTATCCTACTTGATGTCTTAACCAATTGATGTGTTTGTTACTACATACCTCCTGTAATTTCAAGTCAATCAGATCATTCCACACTGAGATATGAGTCTCCAT
>NW_015544163.1:2553229-2574725 GCF_001515605.1 Sinocyclocheilus anshuiensis
AAGAGATTAATGTTCAGACTTTTGCATATTATAACCTGGAACTTGGATGTGGGAAATAATTACATTAGATCCAAAAGATAGTTTTAGCAGCATAGCGCAGATGCTACAGTACACAGTTAGCTGACTAGCTGTATAAGATTGTGTGCTACGCGAATATATTACTTCACAGGCATTACTGGCTTGTACTCTTACATCCATAATATTATACATTTACAGTTTATTGCTGGTCTGTGGTTTTATACTGCTGTAATTTTGTAAGATTTCATATTATTTTAAGGTGAGCTTAAAGGGTGCACTACTATGAAAATCACTGGGGCAAAAATCGTGTAGTGTATTCCAGCCATAAGAGACTACACATAAGTTGACATCCATTTAAAAAGAGGTTTCATAATGAAGCTAGTTTCTGTGTTCATCCCCATTAATTAAATATTTTATTGGTTTGTTTTGTTATGTGATTTTTGAATATGTGTTACTTAGCTGAACACTTCATTATGAATCTATAACTGATCGACTTGAATGTCTTGTTGCTTGATTTTAGTGTTCTTTTTTTTTGTGATTGACTTTGTACCTTCAAAAATATATATTTTTACAATTATTCTTTAAATATTTTCTTTAAAGGGGTCATATGATGCTGCTAAAAAGAACATTATTTGGTGTATTTGGTGTAATGAAATGTGTTTATGCGGTTTAAGGTTAAAAAAACAAATTTTCCACATACTGTACATTATTGTTTCTCCTCTATGCCCCGCCTTTCTGAAACGCGTCGATTTTTACAAAGCTCATCGGTCTGAAAAGCGAGGTGTGCTCTGATTGGCCAGCTATCCAGTGCGTTGTGATTGGCCGAATACCTCAAGCGTGTGACGGAAATGTTACGCCCCTTACCATACTGTGATGCCCTGTCCGGCCGGAGCGACGAGACTAGGGCTGCACGATAAATCGCATGAGATATTTATCATCTTGTCAGTAAAGCCATTCTGTAATCAGCGGTAAATCTCCATCACGTGCGGGCTTTAGCATGCGATTTATCGTGCAGCCCTAGACGAAACAAAAACATTAAAACCCATTATAAACGAGGCATTTGTTGCATCCAGTGGGGACATAATTACGGATTATAATGACTTATATCAGCTCTAGGCATGACGAAGCAGATATCATCCTCTACTGGAAGACCAAACAAAGTAATTTTGCTTTCACAACGAAACACAGCGCCTTCACGACATGGCGGTGGCGGCAACAACAATACTACAGCGAGAATAAAAGTTACGCCTTCATTCTTTGCGTGAACATTTGGGCGGCGTTATGCAAATCTTCCCAACAAGAATTTTTAATAAAACATGATGTGAGCTTAATGGGAACAGGGGTGTGCTTAAAGGGTACAAACATGTACCCATTATGCACAGACAGACTTTTTGAATTTAATGATGTATATCTTAATTGAAATGCTTTTGTAATTTAAAATAAAATTAAATATTTTTGTGTGAGAGATTAATATTTTATTTTAACATAACTTTTTGTACTGAAACCAATATCTTGTGCACTAAAAATGTCTCAATGTAGATTTTGGTGAGCTTAATAGGTACGTTTACCCTAATACTGTGAAATATTGCAATTTAAAAAAACTGATAAGCAAAAATTAACCAACCAATTAAATATGTAGCAGATTTACATTCCAACATTTATAATATTTAACCCACCCTGTATGTAGGGAAATTTAATTTCCTGTTGCTAAGGTGCACCAAACAATTAAAGAGGCATTAAAACGTTTCCTTTGACTTGAACAATAAAACAGACAAAGCACCTGGCCGGTCAGATTTACGTCAACGCATTTCACAGTGTATAATTTTCCAGCTTCTATTGTTAACTGTTTGTACTGTGGCATTGGTTTGTGCTCTCAGGGATTCTCTGGCCGCAGCCTCATTAGACATGCATTGCACACATGAGCTCACCTGGAAACTGCTAATGGCCACATACACCTGACTGCAGCCTTCATATGGACAGTGGAACATCTTCAGCATGCCGTCCGCCTCGATTACTGGACCCCGCCGGCTCCGCTTACACCTGACACACAAACACACACACCACTGAACACAAAGCAGCAAAACATTTTTTGACATTTGTGAGGAGTTTTTAGTTCACCGTAAAGTAATAATGCACAAAATATGACGATTTGGTGTCCATAAAAATATTAAGCAGCTGTTTTCAGCACTGATAATAAGAACCATTGTTAATAATTGTGCACCAATAATAACTGATAACAACTGAGCAGCAAATCATCATATTAGAATGATTTCTGAAGGATAATGATGCTGAAAATTCAGCTTTGATCACAGAAATACAGTATATTTTACAATATATTCACATAGAAAACAGTTATTTTTATTCGAAATAACATTTCACAATATTACAGTTTTTACCGTATTTTTGATCAAATAAATGCAGATAGGATTTCTTTCAAACATGTTAATTATTTCAAATGTTTCACCAGTAGTCTCTATCAATTTACATTTTTTTTTTTAGGTTAGAGGTCATGTATAAACCAAACCCAACTCAACACAATGACAAAAAGCTGACAAATCACGTCCTGCAATTTCTCCCCGTAAGGAGTTGTTTAATCACTGGAAAATCAGGCATGTGACACGGTGTAACTTTAACGGTTAAGGCGTGTATAAAATTAGGACACTTAGATGTCTAAAGTCTGATGTCAACGAATGAGTCAATATTAACTACTGATTTTTTTTTACAGTTTTTGAAAGAAGTCACTTCTGCTCACCAAAACGGCATTTATTTGTTCAGTAAAAACTGTAATATTGTGAAATATTATTACAATTTGAATTAACTGTTTTCTATTTGAATATACTGTATTTTAAAATGTAATTTATTCCAGTGATCAAAGCTGAATTTTCAGTATCATTACTCCAGTCTTCAGTGTCACATGATTCTTCAGAAATCAGTCTAATATGCTGACTTGCTGCTCAAGAAACATTTTTATGTTGAAAACAGTTTTGCTGCTTAATATTTTTGTGGAAATCATGATACATTTTATTTTCAGGATTCTTTGATGAATATAAAAGACTAGTATTTATTTCAAATAGAAATCTTTTGTAACATTATAAATGCCTTTGCTACAGTCACTTTTAATCAATTTAATGCATCCTTCCTGATGCTGATGTTAATTTCTTCAAAAAAAAAAAAAAAATCTCAGTATATGTTTCCCTCCACCTATTTTTATGCGCATTTTGGAATACCACATAAAAAAAAATAAACGCTGGATGGAAACGCCAAGATGTGCATAAATTCTAAAAATGTGCATTAAAAAAAAACTTATGCGCACAACTGAGTAGGATAAACTTTTTATCCGATAAGAAAAATGCGCATAAACTACGATGGAAACACATCTACCGAATAAATTCCACCTCGCATGTCAGGACAGTCATGTGACTTTGCACGATGGGATGAGATAACTTGACTAACCCATGGACCGATCTCGTTGCACAGCATCTGAAATGTTGTTTTGGTCGTTCTGAAAAGCCTGAGCAAAGTCTGTCATCAAAGTAGGCCTATTTCTGTAAAACTGTCTTACACGACTGCGTTCCCAAACAGCAGCATCCGCCTCCGAAAGCAGTGACCGCATTTATTGTGTTTCGTCTGCTCGCTCTGAGGCGCAAGTAATTTATCATATATGAAAATTATTATATTTAGTGGCTTCTCCTACTTTTCTTAGTGATATTTAGTGCCAGTTTACCAGGAAGTGACAATTTTGTTCTCTTTGACACGTTGGATGGAAACGGTGATTTATTCGCAAATGTTTAATGCGATATTCCAGTTTTGCGCATAAGTTAAATTTGAATCTTTAGATGGAAACATAGCTACTGACACCAAACTTTTCAATGGTGGTGTATCAGATGAAAAGAAAACACAAAGACAAGAGGTTTCATGTGTGGCTGTGTCTATAGGTTCACACTGACTGACCTACTGAGAGACTGCTGAGCTTTTGAACAGTGCGTTTCTTCACCGGGATCCAATAACCGCTTCTCAGCCAGATCTGGAGTCATTAAACACACAACAGAGTGTCTTCAGAACATCGCAGTTTTAAAGCTCAAAATCCTTAAAATAGCTTCTATTACTGAAACTGGTTAAACTGACACCAAGCTCATAAGGAAGTAGTTAAAGCGGTGAAACAGTTTCAAAGCACACATCGCTAGTACACTATGATTGACTGATGAGTCACGTTTAAGAGCTGAAACACAGGACAGGTCACTGTACCTGCGCTGGGACGGGAGCTGGCTCCTGAATGACACATCTGATTATACGACACGTCCCCGATCAGTGTACATGTGACCTCCTCAACATCACCGCCACCCACGTTCAGCTGAATGCCTTCAGATGTCAGAGCCTCGTAACTGGGTCCCATAATTATGATCAGCTATGGGAAGGATGGAGGGGGGAAACAGATAAGCAATTAGGAAATCTAAAGAGGTTAGAATTCATCAAAGTCTGGGATTAAAAAGGAAAATTCTGTCAAGACCCAATTAATTTCTTTCCCCTGCTGAACAACCTCAACAATCCGTGGTCAAGTACCACAAAGGACAGAACGTACCACTGAAGTATCATAAAAACAGTCCAGAAAACCTGTAGACCAGTGTTGCCAAGTGCATGGTTTTCCCGTGGAATCGGGCTACATTAAAGGGTTAGTTCACCCAAAAATGAAAATTAGCCCATAAATTACTCACCCTCAAGTCATCCTAGGTGTAAATGACTTCCTTCTTTCAGATGAATCCAGTCGGAGTTATATTAAAAATTGTCTTTGATCTTACAAGCTGTTTAATGCCACTCAGCGGGTGTTGCAGTGCATCAGTACGCATCGATTCGCTACAGAAGGCCTTTGTACACCCCCCGGAGCCGTGTGAGACACTTCTTTTCAATGGATGGGCGCTTTTTATTTCACTTCTTTTGGACTGATGCACTGCAACACCCGCTGAGTGGCATGAAACAGCTTGAAAGATCAAAGACAATTTTTAATATAACTCCGACTGGATTCGTCTGAAAGAAAAAAGTCATATACACCTAGGATGCCTCAAGGGTGAGTAATTTATGGACTAATTTTAATTTTTAGGTGAACTAACCCTTTAACACCATTTCCGCGGGTTGTTTTTCATGTCCGCGGATTGAAGTGACCCCAATAATGTGTATTTTACCCACTGGAATGAGATTTTTAATGGGAGACCCCCTCGAAATGCGATTGGGCTAGTTTTGAGAAGCAATTGGGCGTGTTTTGTTGTGAAAATCTGGCAACCCTGCTGTAGACTCCATTCAGTGTACAGTACATTTCTGCATATTCAAATTTCACAGTCATATGGACAACTTTTATGGGGTTTTATTGAGTTTAATGGTGCTTTTTGACCACCTAAAACCTATGACCTATAAAATCTATATATAGGCTTTTATAACATTTAATAGATTTCATGAAGGCTCGTTAAATTGAAAATGTTACTAGGCAGCTATAAGAAATGCAATGCTGTTAAAAATATTTAAATAATATCAGCAAGCACATCAACTTTGCAGCAATAAATACTAAAACTAAAATAAAAACGAAATACTGAAAAACTAAAACTAGAAAACATTGAAAAACTACAAATAAAGAGAGAAAATAAAATTTGAAGTTCTGAATTGTACATTTATGCAAAGAACAAACTGCAAATAAAGTTTCATTTTATCTTCTAATAAAATTTTGACAATTATTGCTATTTATGTTGTATTTTTATTGTGCTTTTTGCAGTTTGACAACCACTGGCCACTAAACTCTCTAAAATAAAACCGTTAATGATCATGAATTAATTTTAGTTTTAGTTACACAGAGTATTGGAAAAGTTTCAAACTGTATAACATTTTTATAAGCTATATATATGTTTTTTATAATATATACATTTTATACATTTAACAAAGTCTCATCAATCTAAACACTAGACAGCTGTAAGAAATGCAATTGCATTTAAATAATATCAATGAATACATGAACTTTGCAGCCATTAAATACCAAAAATTTAAATAAAATCAGTTTGACCATTTTTGGCCACTAAACTCGCTAAAATAAAACGGAAAATTACCATGAATTAACTTTTGTTTAGAACAGAGTGCATTGCAGTTTTTTGTATGACTGTATAACCTTTTTTATTACATATACATTTTATAAATTGAATGAAGGCTCAATAAATTGACTAAACAGCTTTGAGAAGTGCATGCAATGAAAAGTTGTAAATTTATGTAAATTGAGATTATTATTAATGTAAATTGATATCACATTATTATGCCTTTAAAGCATGGAGAAAAAGCAGCTTGCAAAAACTGTACTGTGAACGAGAGACAAAAGAAAGTCATAAAAGTTTTGCAGCAACATGCAGTTGAGTAATAATAACTATTTTAATTTGTAAATAAACTACGAAGTAATATAATTTAGTAGTTCTTTTACCAAAAAATATGATGCATAAATAAGATATTCAAGGGACAGTCCACCCAAATTGAAAATTCTGTCATCATTTTCACAACCCATGATTTTGGGTCTCACTGACTTCCATAATATGGACAAAAAATACTATGGACGTCAAAGGGGACCTGAAACGGTTTGTTTACAAACATTCCTCAAAAAGTCTTCTTTTGTGTTCCACAGAAGGTTGAAATTATGACAGAATTGTCATTTTTGGGTAAACTGTCCCTTTAAGACATGGGTGATGCGTTAGTGTCCACATATGAAAAGACATATACACCAGATATGCAAACGGACTTATTTGACTGCAAACGGTCAAATGGGGCACGCATTCTGACAATGATCAATGCGTATCCACAGGGGACTTATTTACATGTCAATATAGACAATGGAAATCAAGCACATCCAATGAAAAAGCAAACAGGAAGCAACAAGGAATTTGTGTGCCTTAATGCAACAAACACCTTAACACAGTAAAACACCTTTATAATAACTGGTTTCTCAATTATACAACAAGGGCTGTTCATAAATGAGCAGTTTCATACTGTTTACTGCATACTGCTATTATGTGAAACAAAGCACATTATGCAATAATTTTAAACTATGGTATGCAAGCCCAGCGAACGGCATTCAGTTATCATCTCCGAAATTAAAATTTAGTTTGTATTTTTAACTGCACTTAAAAATTACTATCAAATAGTTAATTGCAGCTGATATTACTGATGTTTTATTCATCACATAAAATGGACGGTGAGGTCCATTTCACTGTGATTTTTGTAAAAAAATTTTTACAAGAAATATTGTTAAACATTTTGTATTTAAAATCATCATGAAAGTAAAACATTATTTTAGTATTTACTGTAGTAAATTTTTGATTTAAATAATATGTAAATGAATGGTCCTAAAAAAAAGTTGTATTTATTTTAGCAAAATAATTTTTTTTTCTTTAGATTAATTCTAGTATAAAGCAGAAATAGTATACAGTAAACAAAGTAGTATCTCAACCTTTTTGACTCAAAGGACCCCCATTGTTAAAGACAACATCTGAACTGAAGATAATATTAAGATAATAAGTTTATCTTTATATAAGTTAAATTAACTGTAATAATTAAGTGTCTTGTTTTCAAACTTCACATATATATATATATACTGTATATACACACATACATACACACACACACATATATACATACATATATATATATATATATATATATAGTTTTTATTAATATTCTGAATCAGTTTTTTTATTTTCTGTTTTAATTATAAAGTTTTATTAATTTTGTTGTATGTTGTCATTTTTATTAGCTTTTTAAAAGTTTATTAGGTTTTATCAATTTTTTTATTAGATTTAGTTTATTTACTTTTATTTATTTTAATATGCCATGTTAAACAAACTAAAATGATAAATGTTTCCTTCGCAACTAGATGAAACAATTTTTTTGATACTTAATTTAATTTCATTGTTTTTTATGGTATCTTATGAATAATTTTTAATTACTTTTCTAGTCATTTGTATCATTGTTTTTTTTTTACAGCATAATTTTATTTGAAGGCACATTTTGTTTTATTTGAAATTATTTTAAGTCATCTAGTGACCCTAGTGGGTCTCTTCTGTTTCCTTTGACCTACCTGAGATCCTTCCAGTGTGGAGCGCTGGTCGAGCAGCTCACACCCGCCCATCACCGTCTGCAGGTCCTGACTCTCACAGAGTTGGCTCTGCGCTGGGGCGGCTGCTAACGATGGGACACCCTCCACCCCGCCTTCTCTGGAACAACTGGCTCCATCCTGCCTCTCCTGTCTGTCCGTCAAGGGCGCTGTGACAACCACGCATTCGTAACTCTCCGTCAAGCCGCCTCCGCTGTCCGCCTTCTCTAAAGTTCTCGAAGCATCCGTCTGCTCCCTGACAGGGTCGCTCTCTCTCGACGCATCCTGACTCGAGGCTTTTCCATCGGACTCGGCCAGAGCGGCCTGGGCTTCTCGGTCCATGAGCACCTCCCTCTCCCACTCGGCCTGGTTCTCCAGACAGCGCTCTGAGGCGGGAGGACTGCTGTGGGCCGCAGGGGACCCTGGGAGATCACTGAGGGATGTGCACGTCATCTGATGCTCCACATGATGATCATCGTCTTCCAAGTCACTGATGGCGTCTGTAAGATTAAGAGGAGATTTGATTCAGTGTTGCATGTTAAATCAAATACAACACAAAAATGGGGGTTAGCAAGCTGATGAAAAGCTCCAAATTAATGAAGTAATACAAATAATGAATGAGATCAATGTAAAATTAAAATAAATTAAACAGAGCTGCACATAAAAATGAAATAAAGTGTTAAAAGCTTGACAATAGGGCTGGACGATAAATCGAAATGGAATCGAGATCGCGATTCGACATAAGCTGCGATTGTCATGCGTATCTTTCAGTGAAGCACGGTTCTGTGATCAGCAGTAAATCTCCATCCAAAGGCCAGAGGGCGCTCTCGTGCTGAAACTCCAAATACGCCTCGCGGAAATGCCTTGACAATCGCATTCGATTAATCGTGCAGCCCTACTTGAGGGTTTGAAATTTTGAAAGTGAGGAATGTAACAAAATTTACAACAGAATTTTTTGGTCTTATTTTTTTTACAATTAAACTAGAAAATAATAATAATAATAGTATAAAAAATATATATACAAATATACAAATATTTTAAGCAAATTTTACAATAAAAAACGCTTACTAAAAAGATTAAATATTTTATGTTTACTTGCATACAGTGGTATTTTAGTATCACTGATATACTATTATAGTTTCTGTTAATATTTTGAATTATAATTTATTTTTCTATTTTCACTTTTAGTGCAATTGTTTTGTTTTTCAGCATTTTTATTAGCTTTTGTTTTTTGAATGTATAGTATTTATATAGTATGTAATGCATAGTATCTACATTATATAGTATTTATTTTTAGTTATTTTTGTATTTCAGTTCAAACTAAACAAAAATGAGAAATCGACAACTATTGACACTTGACAACTAGTTGAAATAAAACAAGTTAAAGTTTTTTTTTTTTCTATCGGTAAACATTTATTTTCTTTCAAGTTTTTACTTTCTTATTTCTTATGGTTTTAGTTAACAATAATAACTCTGTTTGCATGTCATGCAAACATTAACCATCATCAGGGAACTGTGAAAATGTATAAGCATAGTTAAATTATTTAAGAAACTATTTTACATCTAAGGGGTTCGGCTGACAAAAAATACAATTTGGGAAGCCCTACAATACGATATAGACACAGAGTAAGATTTTCATACCCTGCAGCTGCCCGTGGTTTTGCAGTTTTCTCTTTTTGATGTTGATACTCTCATTGACAGTAGCTTTCTTCTCTGGAGGCCTGTCCTCCTCATCTTTCTCCATAACACTGTCCTCCACATCTGACTCGGACTCGCCTCCTGCAGGCCAGGGCAGGTTCTGCACAAACGAATGACCCGCCACACACTGCCACAGTGCAGATGTGGATAAACCCACAGTGGGCTCCACGGCCCGCAGCTCAGGCTCATGCTGACACGACTGACAGTGACCCTGATACCAGCTCGCCACAGTCTGCAAGCTGGTGGCAGACACCTTCTTCCCTGCAAAATAAATAAATAAAATAAAGACAAATAAGCAGATGATACACTACACTTTTTTTAAGAAACGAATGCTTTTATTCAGCAAGGACACATTCAATTGATCAAAAGTGACAAAGACATTTATAGTGTTACAAAATCTATTTTTAAATAAATGGTTCAACATTTATAATAATAAGAAATATTTATTGAGCAGTAAAGCAGGATATTAGAATGATTTCTGAAGGATCATGTGACACTGAAGACTGGAGTAATGATGCTGAAAATACAGCTTTGATAACAGAAATAAATTGCATTTTAACATATATTAAAATAGAAAACAGTTATTTTGAATTCTAATAATATTTCACAATATTACAGTTTTTAGATCAAACAAATGCAGTCTTAGTGAGCTTAAAAGACTTTTCCAAAAACACCGTACCAACCCCAAACTTTTTAACAGTAGTGTATATAGAGAGAGAGAGGCTAAGGAAACACTGGTTTTGAAAATTAATTAGGTTACATTTAGTAAATATAAATATTACTCACCTTTCCTGTGACTGCTGCACTGTTCAGGAAGGGTTTTTCTCCTAGCCATCACAACATAAGAGACATGTTACACCATTCATGTTAAAAAGAAAAGCTACTGAAGCTGAATAGTGACCACAGCTGTCTCTGGTTCCCCCTTTCATTGTATTGAAAATAGCTTGTGCTTTCTGCTTAATGTCTCTTTTTGTGTTCTACAGAAGAGGTCAGGTTATAGTACTTTATGGTACAGATAGCATGTACTACTAATCAACTGTTTGGCACTTCATACATGTAAACAAACAAAACATTAAGCAATAAGGTAGAGCCTAGAGTAATGATGCTGAAAATACAGCTTTGATAACAGAAATAAATTGCATTTTAACATATATTAAAATAGAAAACAGTTATTTTGAATTCTAATAATATTTCACAATATTACAGTTTTTAGATCAAACAAATGCAGTCTTAGTGAGCTTAAAAGACTTTTCCAAAAACACCGTACCAACCCCAAACTTTTTAACAGTAGTGTATATAGAGAGAGAGAGGCTAAGGAAACACTGGTTTTGAAAATTAATTAGGTTACATTTAGTAAATATAAATATTACTCACCTTTCCTGTGACTGCTGCACTGTTCAGGAAGGGTTTTTCTCCTAGCCATCACAACATAAGAGACATGTTACACCATTCATGTTAAAAAGAAAAGCTACTGAAGCTGAATAGTGACCACAGCTGTCTCTGGTTCCCCCTTTCATTGTATTGAAAATAGCTTGTGCTTTCTGCTTAATGTCTCTTTTTGTGTTCTACAGAAGAGGTCAGGTTATAGTACTTTATGGTACAGATAGCATGTACTACTAATCAACTGTTTGGCACTTCATACATGTAAACAAACAAAACATTAAGCAATAAGGTAGAGCCTAATACACAGCAGTATCAGCTTACCAAAGAACACTTGCTAGATCCAAAAAGAAAACGAATGTTGTTGTATCAGGCACGTACTGTATACTGTATGCCACATTTAGCCAACTTACTGCACAGTGATTTTAAGTGATGCATGATCAAATATGGCGTTCGTGAAATCTGAATACGTACTTGGCGTATTTCTGCTGGTATTTTTCTCCATATGCAGAATTGAGCAGGATCAGATACTCGGCGAGCCCCGCGTCGCTCAGGCTCGTGCGCCGGCGCAGCTCGCTCCAGACCCGATGCGCTTCTCCCAGATAAACGCGCCGCACATCGTACTTCTTCCGCGACTCGAGCCGCCGCTGAGCCCGGTCCGCGTCTGTTAGCCTCGGGCGACCCCTGCAGCGGCGTAAAATGGCTTTGATTTGCTCTCCGGTGGCTTTGGGCTCTGTGTTTACCGCCGCCATGTTTCGTATCAGCTGTTGAGTTGTTATGTTTTGTCTTAAAGGGAAGTGCCGTGTAGCCTTAAAGGAAGTGTTTTTTTTTATTTTTTTATTTTATTCCGTGTTTTATTTTAACTATTTTTTAAGTTCAACATTTTTTAAATGATTTTACAATAAAAAAAATATATATTTTTAGCAATTTAAAACGAGGATAATTTAATATTTATTTGAACCGACAGTTTGATTTGGCCAATCAACAGTGAGCACCCTATTACGATAGCCAATCAGATGCGTTGTTCCAAGAGTAGGCGGTGCGACGTCATGTTCGCGGGAGAAGAAGCACGTTGCCTTTACGTTGTGCAGTAGCTGCAGATAAGTCCTACTTACACTAAAATCAATAACTGCTGTGATTTGAAGGCAGATTGTTATGGCTGATATTTTAGGAGTCGTTTTCAGACGGTTCGCATCAGGAACTGTAACGAGTGATGTAATATTTCCCCCTGACGCAGAAGCAAACACACTGGTGCTTGGGGATGTGAATATCAGTAGATCTGTGTTATTTCTAGCAGCTGTGACAGCTGCCACAGATCTGGGGCTCAAAGTGCTGTTTTTCACACAGACCCCTTTTCAGTCTCTGCCGGTGTCGTTGAGAGCTTCAGTACCTGGATTAAAACTAGAAAGTCTGAAGGTAATGATAATGGTTTGTTTAATGAGCGTCAAGATAATTAATGAAGAAAGAATACATGTAATACGAGGTAATTCAGTCAGAAATGCCACAAACCCCGTAAAACCTATTGTATAATATTTGATACATTAATTTCTAAGGCCTCACAATTATCAATATAATGAAAACTTGCTGAAAAAACAGTTGTACATAATCGGCTACATGCCTTCTGATTGATTGTTATGGTATTAGGAGATATTGAGTGACAATTTATATGCATTTATGTAAGTAGCGGCTACACTGTTCATCTTGATTTACATTACAAGCTATCAGGATTTCATCTTACGTTTTGTCCATATAAATATCAGCATCTGCACCAAATTGCACATTTTTGGTCAAGTATGCACTCCAAATTAATATTATATCATAATATATGATAAACAAAGAAAAAATTATGTCCAAGATTACAGCTCCAAAAAATAGTTTTCAAACTGCAACCAGAATGAAACCTGATGAAGACCTGACTTTTTTTGCTCTGCACCGAAACCCAGTTTTGGATGTTAACACCACTTTACATTTCTTCGCTCATAATACATGATTCATAAAGAAAGTAAATAAAATAAAACATTTTTTATGTAAAATATTTTAAATTTTTTAATGCTTTTCTAAACATTCAGTAAACGGTTGCGTTACATATATATATATATATATATATATATATGACTATTTGACTAATAATATTTGACTTATTTCCTATGTCAGACAATGTTGATGTTACACATCTGATGCAGGGTTAATATTAACCTTAAAATCAGAAAGAGAGTAAAATGCCAAATATAACATTTTATGAATAAAAGTCAAACACATTTTTTTTCATGCATGTTCATTTACAGAATGTCAAGTTAGTGTATGTGAAGACTTTGGAGGAGCTTGTTGAAGATATAGCGTCCCTCCATGAGCTGGCGTCTCCTCCCTCTCTGATTATCGTGGACGGTCTGGATCATTATTTGCACAGGTCTCGAGTTAGACCGCTACAGGACGACCTGAGCCCCGTGGCCCACGTGGCGGCCCTCCTGCACGACACCGCTGCTTTTCTCTCCCAGATCCTGCAGAACAGAGCAGACGGCCAGGGCCTGTGCAGAGTCATGGTCTCCTTTCAGTCTGAATGTGAAGGCAGTCGGGACAGTGAAGCGCTGGCACCTGAGCTTCTCCTCTGTGTGCTGGACCGTTACCTGCAGGTGAGGTGCACGCTAGAGGAGAAGTGAAGCGTGATGGGGAGTGGCGGGGGGATCTGTCAGTCATGTGTCCTTCGCTGGTACAGCAGTGGCACATGGTGCTGCTGGCAGGAGGTGCTCTGGAGTTCAGGCAGGTCTTCGGGGGAGAACAGCAGATTCTGGACCAGCCAGAGAAAACAAACAGGAAAATGAGAGATGTGGAGACAACTAATAAAAGTTCATATTACAATACAACCTATTTTGATTGGTCAGTTTTGACAAGCCATACCCAATCAGAAATTTTAATGTTTATTTGCGATATTGACAAAGGAACGTAAACTGTTCTTGACTAAATACAGATAGTCAACCATACTTGTAGAATTTATATAGCATTGACAATGTAAAAAACTATAATTTAATGTGAATTTAAATAATATTTTGGTGACATCTAAATAGATTGAATACTTGATTACATTGCTTTTTTTTTTTAACTCTTTAGTACTTTATTTTAGGTTTTAAGAATTGTTTTTTTGTTTACAATTTGTAAATTACCCAAAATCAACCATTTTCATGCTTTTCCTAATTAAACATGAGTTACTAGCTGTTTCAATCAGTTCAGTCAGCTGTTAGAGTCAGTTTTTCAATCGCCTTCTCTAGGGCTCAATTATCTGCAAATGCTCCATAATCGTTTTTATACATGTTGGTGCAAAAAATACAGTTTGGAAATTTGTTAATTTCTTAAGTCTCTGAAATTGGGCTACACAAAAGAAAAGGGTATACAAAAGAGAGTTAGTCATTACGTTTTGAATGAACTATCACACTGACACAGAGAACATAAAAAAGGGGAAATGAGAAGACTTTGCTAGGTGAGATGCCGTCTGTTTATGCTTTAAATAAAAATCCTTTTCTTTCTAGAACAAAATAGGAGCTTTATTGCTGATAGAAAAAAGACAAATAGTTAGTTAGAAACTGATTAAGTTAAATATAAGTTTTCGATCTTATTACCAATGCAATTATGAAATAAAACACTCAGTGATTGTGAAATTGGATAGACAGGACTACATATCAAATGTGTAAGAACTGGCATACATATCCTTTTTTTTTTTGAAAGTTTCCATACTAAAAATGGTATTACCAATTTACCTTGGTTAGTTGTTCACAAATTCAACACATTTGGTTTAACCTTCAGAATAAAGAATACATAAAGAAAGGCAGATAAACTCAAGTAAAACTGACACTGGAGGTTTCTGTACAGTAATTTGACCATACTGCATATTACAAACAGATGTACAAATTAACTTAATACACATTATTGCGAATGATTCATCAGTGCACGTTATTTAACAGAACTAAAAAAACAAATGTCAGTAATATTTTAGCAAAAGTAAAAATTATTTTCTTTTTCTTTGGTTAATGCCACCAAAGTGGGTTAAAAGTGTTAACTATTGGGTGCTAGTGGTGTTTTAGGAAAGGTGTAGTCCTCCATAATCAACTGCAAACGCATGAAACGCCTGCTGTTCTCGATCTAATCAGGTCTCCCTACATGTTGTGTTACAAAATTCTGTTTCACTCAGAAATGTCACTTATGAAAGAAAAACAAATTGCAAATGTTAATAATGTCATGGTGACTTTAAGAGAAATGGTCTGTTCCAAATCAGCCATACAAGCATTCCCAGAATGCACCAGAAGAACTAAGAATGGATGGATGAATTATCCTTCATGTGATGAAGGAGCCTATAAAGAAGGCTTGGTTTGTTGTTAATGGTTGTTAAGTCTGACGTCCTCCTCTAGGCTTTAATGTTTTACAGATCTGAAAGATACATATTTACTTAAACCACAAAACAGAATAGAAAACTGTTATTTACATTTTAAAAATATATTATGTACAATTTACAAGACAGATTCAGACTTGGGAAACCCAAAACAGAATGATATATGAACTGCCATCAGGCACTTTCCACAAAGAGGCTTTAAAAAAAAAAACATAATTATCCAACTTATTCAATATTTCTCACTACAAAAAAAAAAGTAATGGGACAGCTAAATAAACCCTATTTGTGGAAAGTGCCACCAATAAATGTAGTCATAATTAAAGACCAAAAAATTAAAATCTGTTAAAAAAAATAAAAAATCTCCACTGGTATTTTAGAGGTATACTGTACAAAAATGTTTCATCAACAGCTGCCATAGTAATGCTATAATATTAGCTTATTTTATCCTATTTTTTTTTTCATCTGAAAAATCCTAGTGTTTTCATGTGTCCTTAAACGTCATGTCTCAAACAGAAAGCAGTAAGATCCTGATGTGAATTAGTAATAGTAGTAGTAGTAGTAGTATCCAGATCACGTCCTGTACATATCGGTTCTTTTTGACTTCTATTGTATGGATGAAAAAAATGGAAGTCAATGGCTACCAGCAACTGGTTACCAATATTCTTCCAAATATCTTCTTTTATGTTCCACAGAAGAAAGAAAGTCATACAGGTTTGATGACATGAAGGTGAGCAAATGATGACAGAGTATTCATTTTTGGGTGAACGATCCCTAATTCTTGTGGGTTTACCAAACGGGACCCGTGCAGGACTCTGATCCAGATTTAATGTATTGACCAGAGAGTGGCCACTTGTGGGGACAAATCTCGTTTTTGTAATCATTTGTGTACATCCTGTGTCTCCCGAGCTCTGCGATCCTGCTGGAGCTCATCGGTCTGTAGTCCATCGAGACCCCCGAGTCTGCGACCGCCATGTAGGCGTATCCCGGCCCTTTGGGGGCCCAGGTGTGGTTGGGATACTCGAAGCTGGATTGAGACGACAGTCTGCCCGAACCCGAGCTCTGCTGCAGGGAGCCGAGGTCGGAGTGTGAGGTGCTCAAGGACGACGTTCCTGTGGTGGTGAAGAGCGTCTGGAGCGGTAACGTCTCCTCGAAGACATCGTCCACCTGCTGCTCGTTGTCTCCTTGATTGAGCGTGACGTAGGTGTCATGTGACTGCAGTAACGATGACTGGCAACGAGATTCGGGGTTTTCTTGTAGAGCCCTCAGCTGCTCCATGAGCCAGTGAGCGTGAGGAGGGTCTCGCCATCTGTCCGTTAACCCCGAGTCCGAACTCTCACTCTCCTTCTCCTCTTCCTCCTCTCTCTGGGACGTGTCGTGGCTGGTCCGGGAAACCTCGGACAAAACCTCCAGCAGTGAAGGAAGCTCCTCTGTGTACACATGGACTGATCTGCCCCACATGCTGCCATTATTTTGGCTCATCCACTCCTGAGGCCAGAGGAAACACAAAATAGTTCAGTACTAAACATCTAGCTCTAGTAGGCCTAGTGATCTCTTTTTCAGTGTTTTTTCAGTTCCAATCAGCTTTCCTACCAAAACACACACAGCAAATATTGTCCTTCTTTGACTTGACTAATAATGCATTTAATTTTTAACTTTAATTTGTTGTATTGGTTAAAACACATATACATATACAAAATTAAAGAAAAAAACCTTGCTATGTGTACTGCATCAGGATACTTGTCACAGAACTCGCATATCATTGCTCTTTTGTTGGTTTTGATTGCTTCTATTGTCCTCATTTGTATGTCACTTTAGATAAAAGCATCTGTTAAATGACTAAATGTAAATGTAAGAGGTTGGATTGTGGCTTATGTTATTATAGACTGAAATCAACCTGGACATTTAATAAGCTATTATTTTGCAATTGGCTAGTAACTATGTTCACTGTAAAAACAGTAATATTGTGAAATATTATTGAAATTTAAAATAACTCGTTTCTGTTCTAAAATGTAATTTATTCCTGTGATTCAAAGCTGAATTTTCAGAAGCATTACTTCAGTCTTCAGTGTCACATGATCCTTCAGAAATCATTCTAATATGCCAATGAGGTCAAGAAACATTTATTATTATTATCAATGTTGTGCTACCTTATTTTTTTTATTTGGAAACCATAATAGTTTTTTCCAGGATTCTTTGATGAGTAGAAAGTTCAAAAGAACAGCATTTGTTTGAAATAGAAAACATTATAAATGCCTTTATTGTCACTTTTGTAACAGTAAACTGTCTTTACTGAGAGAGAGAAAAAAATTACACTGAATCTCTTAGATTACACTTTGCATCTAGACGGATGTACTGTTACTTCCTCTACAGTCAGAAATCTGGGTGTTATATTAGATAGCAACTTGTCTTTTGAAAATCATATTTCCAATGTTACAAAAACAGCATTCTTCCATCTTAGAAGCATTGCCAAGTTACGAAACATGATACCTGTTTCTGATGCAGAAAAGCTAGTTCATGCATTCATGACCTCTAGACTGGACTATTGTAATGCACTGCTAGGTGGTTGTCCTGCATCCTCAATAAACAAGCTACAGGTGGTCCAAAATGCAGCGGCTAGAGTCCTTACCAGGTCAAGAAAATATGATCATATTACCCCAATTTTACAGTCTCTGCACTGGCTACCTATTAAGTTCCGTATCAGTTACAAAATATTATTACTTGCCTATAAGGCCCTTAATGGGTTAGCTCCTGCGTACCTAACTAGTCTTCTACCACGCTGCAATCCATCACGCTCCCTAAGGTCGCAAAACTCTGGACTTTTGGTAGTACCTATAGGTACTCCTATAGGTTAGAAAAGTGACACTCCTATATCCTATAGGATAGCAAAGTCCACTAAAGGAGGTATTCCAAACTCTGGAATAGCCTTCCTGATAATGTTCGGGGTTCAGACACACTCTCTCTGTTTAAATCTAGATTGACACATCTCTTTGGCCAAGCATTCAAATAATGCATCTCATAATCTTGTACTTCAGTTACATCTGATCAAATGCACATTCATTCTTTTGCTTGGGTTAAACACATCATTTTTTTGCATTAGTATTCATTCAAGTATTCATTCCTTTCAAAAGATATTAGTTTATTCAACACTCATCATTTTGCATCATTTTGGTTAAATTATTAAACATACAGTATATGGTAGGCTACTTTGTAAATGATACCTATATTGGCATTGAATAAATTACCTTAAAATCCCCTTTGTAGACAGTAAAAAGACCTGGAAACTTGTGCTCTGGTGTCGGGATGTCAGGCCAGAGTTTCTTAAGAAGAAACCTGTAAAGCGCACAGAAACTGTTCAATATTTCCCAACAGACAGTAAAGTCTGTGAATTTAATGCATGAAATATAAAGTTTCCACAGTTACATAATGTGCAATTGTTTCAGTAGCCTACATGTTTCTTTGTCCAGCCATACATGCACAGCCAACCTTAATCAGCCTTTACTGAACTATGATTCAAGGACAATAGTGTCCCTCATAATAGTATATATACGTTTGTCCTTATTTAGATAGTAATGGTGTGCACTCATGAAAACTGACTTGTGGTGGGACAGAATCACAGTCAGAGACAGCAGGCAGAGGATCAGTCCAATGAAAAGAACCAGTAACACGATAAGCGGATCCACATCTGTTAGAAAAAAAAAAAGAGAAACAAAAATGATTGGTCTTCCTTAGCGGTCTGACAATGCTTGTCAATGTCAAATTCAGAGCCATAGAAACTGCTTAATCGATTGTATCGTCGCAAAAATGTAAACTATATTATTGCCCAGCTCTAATTTGCTAGCGATTATATGGCATGAAGATATTACACTCTAAAAAATGCTGGGTTAAATATAACCCAGCATTTTTTAGAGAGTATAAACATTAACATCATGAATTTCTGTAAAGCTGTTAAATCAATGTGTATTGTGAAAACTGCTATAAAAAAGACATGATTTGAAATGTTTTATACATTGATTGCACTTTCATGTAAGTAGCGAAACGTTTAAATATGTGGCAACTGTTTTACGATAGAAATGTTTACTTCCCAACTAGAATTAGCTTGAATTTCCATCGCCGTTTAATGTCTATATACTTCATTAAAAAATGTGCCCAAGTGTTCAAAACATGTTTATGAAATCTTACCAAATATCAACTGCCTGTTATTTTATTTTGCTGTGAAATGGGAAAGTATTATCATCGCCCAGCTCTTTATATAAAGTTGGGTGATAGGTCTATAACGTAAAAATATCTAGCAAATTAAACCTTGATTGCAAAATTCGTTGCAAAATATAAACGATATTATTGCCCAGCTGTAATTTGATAAAAATTATTATATCACATGAAGTTATTAAGATAATATAAACATTAACATCATGAATTTCTGTAAAGCTATTTTAAAACTATGTGTGAAAAGCACTTTTAAAAAAAGACTTGATTTGAAATGTTTTATACGTTGATTGTACTTTCAGAAAGCGTTTAAAAGCACCACGTACCGCTTGGCGGCGTGACTCCAAACACAGGCTCGGTCCAAGCACTCCAGTAGCCTTTGTAGGCAACGCCATCGGGTTTGACACGAACCCACACCTTGTATCTGGTGTCGGACTGTAAGCCAAGCAAAACCAGCATCGTGCTGACCTTTACGACCTCCACCTTCAAAACATAATTCACCGGTGAGTTTGAACTAGATGCAAAATACGACAGCTCATTTAAGTGGCACTAATGGTTCATGAAGTGCAATACCTTGCCCATGTTACTTCCCTCCACTGCGTATCTGACCTCGTATATCATACTGTCATCCATGTATTTGAGCGGAGGAGGCAGCCAGCTCACATTCAACTGCCCTTCCTTCCCTGAGCTCATGACCGTGAGGTTTCGGGGAGGATCTAGAAACACTGTGAGAGCAAAGGCATTGTAAAACATTTTAAATTGGGGTTTGTGAAGGAACTGAAGGGGTTTCGGGATTTGATGAAAAGCTAGTCTTTAAACTAATAAGCTATTTACCTGCTTGTCATTGAAAAAAATTAAACATAGAAGAGGAAAAAAGAATGAATTAATAATAATTTAGTCTTGTAATCCATAAAAAGTAACTGTAACCTGATTATGAGTATTTTAAAACATAATATAATCTAATTACAAGTAGTTAATTTTTTGGAATCTGATTGCATAATCCAGATTAGTCATGTATACCCATCACTATGTCTGCATGCTGCTTAGTGAGGATTTCTTCACTTATTACTTTTGTAAAGCTTTCAAAGACTTACAGAAATTCTCAGCGTTAAGGCTACGAGTGTAGAGCATCCGGCCATCTCGAAGAACCTGCACATCAAGAGTCGTGAAGAATGGGGTTTTGGGCAGTTTGCAGAAGAAGATAGTTTTGTTACTGGCCAGTAAAGATGAAACCGCACAAGCCATCTTGTTCTTATTCCTAAAGACATATGAAAAGAAAAATTGCGTCGATTGATATTTTCACAGGACAACTAACTAAAATGACACGAATAACATTTTATGCTGTCTTTAAAGAGACAATATTATAATGATCAGTTTCTAAGGATAAGAAACTCGCGCTTATCAGTTACTTACTCGTATGAATACGTGAAGGTATATTGATGGTGTAAATTATTCCTCTCTTCCCAAAAGCACGTGAGATCCTTTCCCTCAACAAAACATTTAATATGTTCTGTTTCATCTTGGAGTAACTGGGCCACTGAACAACCATATCAAGTTATTTTGCAAGCATTGCCAGCATTATTCAAAGACAATTTCTTTTCTAATAAGCACAAGTACACAAAGCACAGGTCAACACAAATATTTTTTTTCTTCTTATTTTAGATTTATAATTTTTTTTAAATTTAAGCAATAAATAAAAATTATATTAT
>NW_015544163.1:2574746-2583857 GCF_001515605.1 Sinocyclocheilus anshuiensis
TGATTACAGAACCGGCTTTACTGATAAGATGCGCGTTAAATATCGCATGCGATTTATCGTGCAGCCCTAGTAAAGACACATAAAAGCTACTTTCAGAAGTTCTTCTGTGCCACCTTTGTAAAGCGAATTTTGCATTAGACTCTAGATCAATCTAGATCAGGCATGAGACCACAGATAACCACAGCCTGCTGATATAGAGTCTAACAGCATGATTACAAATGTGATATATAGTTTTTACATAACTTAAATTTCAAATTTTTTAATTTATGGTAAAAAAAAAACGGCAGCTGTGGTTGGCGGAATTTTACCATAAAAAATACGGTAGCAACATTTTAGGTTTTAAGGTTTTAAGTTATCACACCCAAATTTGAAGAATTGATAAAGAAAAGTGTGGCACAGCTCAAAACATGGTTGAAAACTTGATTTCCAAAATGAAAAATATATCCTAACACCCTAAAACCTAAGCCTACACTGTAAAAAAAAATTCCGTAAAATTTACGGTAAAAAACGGCAGCTGTGGTTGCCGGAATTTTACCGTAAAAAATGCGGTAGCAACGTTTTATGGTTTTAACTTAAATATACAGTTAAATACCGTAATTTCATTAACTGATATAATGTTAATATACCAACCTATCGAAGTACTGAAATCTGTTTTGCACCTTTGTAATACAATGATAACCACCAAATGCAAGTGGTAATGAGAAAATCCCATGGTAAACCAAGGCCCATCACAAGCAGCTTTTAAATAATAACATATATAGAAGGTGCACAGTATCATTCACACAAACACTAAACACCATCATGGTAACACACATGAAACTGAAATAATGCAATAAACATTCATTTAACAACATTAGGTGTAACACACAACGCTAATATACAAAACTGATAAGAAAAAACTAAGAAGAAACAGTTATTTCAACAAAAAAACATCAAATTTGAAATGTAACGCAGGGAATTCTGGGAATGTCAATTTACGGTTATTCACTGTAAATTATACGGTCTTTTTCACTTCCAAAAACAGTATACTTCCGTAAAATTAATGTCCAATACATGTAATGTCCAATACAGTTTTTCACCATATATAGTAGGGATTATTGGGAATTTACCGTTAACCATTTACCATTAACTGAGCATTTTTACAGTCTTTTACCGTTAAATTCACTGTCATTTTTTACAGTGCAGTCAAATGACTGTGAAAGAACAGTGGCATTTTGCTTTTTGGTCAGTATGAGTCAAGAACGCATTTTTGTATCTCTGCCTAAATCGACGTATATTTCTCTGTCCTTGTCTTGTTCATATTTCATTTTAACTCCTTTTTATCTAGCTATACTGTGTATCGCGTACCTTGTCAGTGTCGTGCGCTTTGCTTGGCCATTTGTTGTGATAAACAGGAAAGTGTGTTCAAGCGCCAGCAAAACAAAGTGTTAAGATATACTCTTTGAGAGAAGCAGTCAATCAGCAGAAGTTAAGAGCAGCTTGTAAGTGTATTTATTTATTCTCAGTGTTTAGCGCAGTTGTCGTTGCTAGGAAACGCTTGTTTTGTTTACTGTGTGGAGACGTGCGGTAATCGCATTTGGTCTCGTACTGTATCGCGTACCTTGTCAGTGTCGTGCGCTTTGCTTGGCCATTTGTTGTGATAAACAGGAAAGTGTGTCCAGCTGAATTCAATTTGAGTTTTGTTAAACGAATAAAAAAAAAAAGCTTAGTTTACCGTGGAAGCGGTCGCGGCTGCGGTCGCGTAAAGACCGAAGAGTGTAAAAACCATCGACTCTACCGCGCGACTCCATCGGGTAGGACACCGGCAAAGGATAAGTATCGCTTTTTATTTCTACTCTTTCCTATTGCTTGTTTCACTTCTGTTTCAGTTTTTTATAACCATTTCTTACTATGTGTCAGTAAGTTGTTGTTATTTTAGCTATAAAATTACCTGTAATGTCCAATACAGTTTTTCACCGTATATAGTAGGGGAATTTACCGTTAACCATTTAACAGGTTTTTACTGTAGCATTTTTACAGTCTTTTACCGTTAAATTCACGGTCATTTTTTACAGTGCACTATCATAACTATGTAACATGCAAAAAGAGTAAAAAAAATCCCCACACCTGTCTATAATGATACAAACACCACTCTTGTAACACTCAAATCAAATTGTTTGGATTTTTTGTGGATTTTTCCCCCCATTCTTGTTCGGTGATTAATCCATTGTTCTTTCTATTTAAGATGGTCTTTGGAGCTTGCATAAAAGCTGCATTAAAACCCTGACATCCTCCTTCATTGCCATACAAAGTGGGTAAGTGCATCATTTATGACAATACACTTTTGGGTATTATCAAAGTCAAAGTCAAAGTCACTTTTATTGTCACATCACCACAGCACATGTGCCTTGGTGAGTGAAATTCTTGGGAGCGTGCTCCAGACAGTGCAGAAACAATTTACATATAAACATACAGACCTCAACAGATGACAATGTGCAATATGCACATACATATAGTCAGTACACACAGTGTACTATTAGACATACTTACAGTTAGCACTACACATTATACACAGTATGTACATGCAGTTAGCAATACACATTTATACACAGTATGTACACATTCTACATTATGTAGACATATATACACAAAATATGCGAAGGTGCAACAGATTATACATTAACTGGATACGCAAAATGTCATGGATGTGCATTGGATGGTATCCAGTGGTAGCAGATAGATTATTGTGTTTAAATGCAGTGTGTATGTATAGTCCAGTATTGAACTGGACTATACATTGATCCTAATGTATACTGGATACTGAACCGTATTTGATCCTATGTATGCATATTTACCATTTTACATTTCTGTTTAAAGGTTGGAACAAATTTCATTCTGTATTTGGAGGAGGAGGAGGAGGAGGAGGAGGAGGAGCAACAACGGTGATACCCTCATGTCCTGCAGTTTTGGGATAAAATCCATCCTTCATTATTGTGGAGAAATGGCACTGAAGCAAGACCATCTTTTTACAAGCAGATGATACATGGTTTAGATTATTTTACATTTTGAACATTGAGTATCCCAAGCCTGTTTTAGCTGTAATTACATTGTCTGTACTAGCTTTGTTCTGTTTGTTTGTTGAATTTATATTTATCTTGCAAGTAACCTAATGTGATAAGAAAGTAATTAATAAGACCATTTCAACCATTTATTTAATTTAATAGAAGTTTTTGCAACTTTAAATGTAATAGAAATAGTGTTTTCAAAATATTTGTATGCTGTATATTAAATCAAATCAAATTACGTCACTTCCTGTTTGTTGCTGCCGTGTGTTTTGAGTTTGAGCTCCGTCAAGTTAATTCTTTGTCGTCTAATTTTTTATCTTAAAATCAATTTTATACACCATCATTTTCGTTTCTATAACGTGTGAATATATCCCCTATCGTATTCTACAACAAAAACAATCAGAGCGCCTTATCACTAGTTCTATTTTTGACTTCCCGAATCCGCTATTAGCATATAGCCCGCTAGCATCGTGGTTGCCGCTAATCTTGCTAATACACTTCTTCTTCTTCTTTTGGTTTTATGGCGGGTTGCGAACCAACTTAATAGGTGCATACCGCCACCTACTGTGATGGAGTGTGAAGAGAATGTACCTTTTCTCACCTAAATCTTAAATTCTGTTCATTATTCCACAATTCTTAAGAAATCTCATGATTGCACTTATTTGTTTTCCTGCATTTGGACCATCATTCAGAATACTACTGCCCCAGATACAGATCCCCTGTAAAGACCTTGTCTCAGATGACCACTGGGACAAGACCACAGGAACCAGACGAGTCCTATGCACAATGTGACATTGCTGCAGCCTGGAATTGAACTGCTGGTTTTGTCTGGTCAGAGGAGAACTGGCCCAATCTGTATTGTTAAAAGCGCTATATAAATAAAGGTGATTTGATTTGATTTGATTTGTTTGTTTTGACTGCTTTTATTGTCCTCATTTGTAAGTCGCTTTGGATAAAAGCGTCTGCTAAATGTAAATGTAAGTGAGTAGACACACACATTCTGGCCATGTTAAGGTGTCAGTTTTTGCCACGTTTCTTTAGAATGCGTAAAAACAGTTTTACCGTGGTAAGAATGTGTAATACTTTTAAAAGCAGATTTACCTCTAGACTTACCCACATATTAATCCTTTCTTTAGTTTATTGCGGCATTGCTTTACTGATATCTACATTGTTAGATTAAATGAATCAATGTTACAATTTAAATTAAGACTTTTCTATCTGAGAAAGAACAGGACTGAGAAGGACATTGACAAATCATGACATCGGACTGACATCACACACACAACGTACCGAAGCATTATCCCTCATGACCAAATATAATGTCTGATGTTTGCATATGTGCATTACAGTGTACCATTATAACATGAAAAAGCATGATATCTGATGTTTGTACCACATATGCAAATATAGTTTTAAATATAGCAATTTAATTGGCTGCTGTGTGCATTTTCGCATGAACACAGACATTCAGTGTGTTGACATGGTCAAATTTCACACCCTGCTTAAAGTCTTTTGGCTTCATCTGCCTTCCATACAACAGGTGGTTCCTACGATGTGGCATACTCCTCTCTGAGCTGCACTTGTTGACAGTTACATACTGACAATGGGTGTATGTTGTATTGCATAATGTGATGGGCATCTCTGCTACGGAATTATTGCCAAATTTTCCAGAAACACACATACTATATTTGGCATATGGAGCTGACAGATCGTTTATTATTCATTTGCTCTTGCATTTTTTTTTGTTTGTTTGTTTTTACAGTTCAGATATGAGATTTTGCGTTGTCTTATTAAAAGCAATTTTAGATACTGTTTGAAAAAAAAAAGCAGGTGACACTCAGGTCAACGGTGCATGTATTTCCTCTAGCTCTGGAGGATGTGGGTCAGTGGTGTGTAACAGGAAAATGAAATTCAGGAAGCACCTTTGTCGTAGTTTTCTGGGTACACACATAAAAGCAGAGAGGTTGGCAGAGATATGGGTATAAAGTCATAAATTACAGATGCTATTGACTCACACAAAGAGAGCCTTTTTTAGAGGTACCTTTTTTTAGGCACTGGAACACAACTGCCAACAAGTTTTTACCTTAGGTCCCTCCCTAGAAAACACTTTGCAAATGTGGTAAACTTCAAAGATGCTACTTTTCTAAGTGATCAGATTTATAAGATTTACTTAAAAGATTTACAGGATGAATGTTATGGTTCTTCAAAGAACCATCAATGCCAATTGCATATACATTTATGCAATTGGCATTGATTTACATTAGGACTTTTATTTTTAAGAGTAAATTAGATATCCGAGCTATATATATATATATATATATATATATATATATATATATAGACCAGAATATTAATCACCAGCAGACAACCTCCTAACAACAACCCAGCAACGCCCTAGTAACCACCCTAGCAACCACACAATGCTAAAAAGCATTCCTGGAGCTTAAAAATTAAAAGCATGCAATGCCACGGTCATAGATATGACTCTAAGGGAATTGAAGAACTTATGAGTATGCATTGAATGTATTGTAAGTCACTTTTGATGCATAAATGTGTAAATGCATGCACTGTAAAAACAACAAAGTAAGTGTTTGTGCTGCCTTAAAATTTTAGGTTTAGTCAACTGGAAATGTGATGTTGTATAAAGTGACAACTTGCGTCAACAAGTCTGGGAAAGTTATTTTAAGGCTACACTTTGTGATAGCTAACTGCAGCAACTATTTTTACAATGATAAAACCATTCATAACCTGCTTAGTTATGAAAAAGGTAAGCAAACATTTTCTTTAAAATGCAAGAAATCTATTTATATTATGCCATTTGTTTTAGTTCCATCAGCCTTGAATGAACAGCACTCAATTAGTGCCTTTTAATGAATCTGAAATAGAAACAAAAAGCAGATAAACAAAATTTTACATGGCCAACACTCCTTTCTGTTGTGTCCACTGTACTGCTGCTGAATGAACCGTACAGCATATGGGTGAAAGAGCATGTTCATAAGAAATGAAATGGGGCCTATTTTTAGGATCATTAAATACTTTTCCCCCTTTAAAATTGTATTTGTACAAAACAAACTGAAATAAAATATAAATGTTCATTTCAAGTAGTTGCAAAGAAACATTTCTCATTTTAATTTAGTTTAAATTCAATTATTTAGGGTACTGAAATAACTAAAATTAAAAAAAAAACACACACACACACACACACACACAATACAGTAAACAATTAATGGGAACCTGATAAAACATTCAGACACATTATAAGATGAATTTTGGGGTAAAACATGCTCGTCATAGAAATAATGTCACAATGCTAAACAAATCTTAATGGTCCTAAAATATGTTTTAAGTTTAAGCATTGTTTAGTTTGAATATTTAAGGTTTACTTGAACTGTAATTGTCTTTTTCACAATTGCATAGTTGGAATTATGGAGTTTTGTTTTTAATAACAACACAACCCCAGTGAAGAAACAAACATTGTGCAAAGGATAAATGATTTATAAACAGAGACCCTCTTTTTTTTTTTACTTTTTCTATGATACATCTGTCCAAATCTGTTCTGATGAAGAAACAAACTCTACATCTACATCTTGGATGGCCAGACTTTCATTTTCGAATAAAGTGACCCTTTAAGTACTTTCCAAAAAATATATTATAAATTATTGTGACAGCATACAGGTAATTTTGGGTAGCAGTTTATTTGCTATCTTATAATTTAAGAAAACGCTTGTAGCAAAAAATAGCAGTAAAACATTGATTTGAGTGGATATTTCTCATGAGTGATGCACATAAGTTTTAAACCACAGCCCATGATTGCACATATCAGAATAGCACAGTGTATTTATCTCCATAATAGTGCCGAATGAGCTGTTAGGACTGTCATTTAAAGCAGATGGACAATACAGAAGCTGCCCGCTCAGGGCTGTGGACGTTACAGTATGCGATGAGATAGTGAACGTGTGCTAAAACCACAAAGATCCATCCAAACGTGGCTTTTTTGAGGGAAAGACAACAGGGTGAGAGTGTGAGCAACAGGTGTGGATGGACCTTTAAACGCTGTGCAGTATCTCCAGCTGTTTGCATCTCAGTGTGAATATGTAAAGGGCATCACGTAGATCGCAGGTACGGTCTGATTTCAATCCACGCCATCCTATCTCGACCATCCACGTCAACAAACAACACTGAGCATGTTTAGCAGATGCTGTTTGGGTTAAAAGAAGGAAAGCAAAGATTATCCCAAATAGCAGTGAATACGTGAGGACTTCTCTGTGTGATGAAGACAGAGAGAGTGTGTTTTAGCAGGCACAGCCGCTGTGTCCCTCAGAGGACGTGTCTTGCGGACTGGAGTCTTTGTGGTTGGACACTGGACCGTCTCCATCCATACTTTCATTCATCTTCTCACATACCACGTCCACTAGACACTCAAAAACCTGCTTCACGTTGATGTTGTCTTTGGCGCTGGCCTCGAAAAACTGGAAACCTGAGGAAACCAGAAAAAAAGCAGAACTGTCTGTATGCCAGGGTCATTATAGTTAACTGAAACTAAAATTATTACCAATAAAAAAAACGTTACGTCTGTTACTTGAAATAAGATAAATGTTAACTGAAAAAAAACAAAAAACGAAATAAACTAAAAATTATCTCAGCTAGTTGCCTAGCCAAATTTCTCAATTTAATTTAGTTTAACTTAATTATTTAACTAAACTTAATAATAATAATAATAATAATAATAACAACAATATATATATATACACATACACACACACAGTTTATATTATATTATATAAATATAGATATAAAACCAAAACTTACTTATAAAAAAACTAACTTACTAAAAAAAGAATAAAAAATGAGTATAAGAAAACTGTAGAATAAATGATGTATAGCATGATATATATAAAGATCCATGTATAATATATTGAACTTAGAAATCTCATTTACATAACATTTTACATACAAAATTACATATTTTATTTATATATGTAATATATTTAACTATATTTATAAATACCTATTTATAAATTGTTAATTAATAAATAATAATATATTTTACTTATAGAATATTTAAAGATTATTAAGGTGTGGGAAAATAAATAAATAAATAGGACAAGTTTTGTGGAAATAAACTAAAATATTCTTATTTTTAAACAGATATAGATATTAGATTTAGAGATTGTAATGGACCTCTGCAACTGTGGCATGGCAGTTAGTGCACATTGAGACCAATGTTCATAATGAGATTGAGTCATCTGACTTTTTTTTTTCTCTCCAGGTCATTAAAACAAGCAAATAAAACTGGCTAATGTGCTTCCTCTCACCGAGTTCCTGAGCCAGTCTCTGACTGTCCTCTGTCGGAATGAGTCTGTCATCTTCCAGGTCACACTTGTTGCCCACCAGTATCACCTGTGCATTATCCCACGAGTATGTCTTTATCTGAGTGGCCCTAAGAGCCAAACATGCAGAACGTAAACTTTAAACACTCTTAATACACACATAACGTACAGATGCATGCGTGTGTGTGTGTGTGTTTCACTCACCAGTCCTGAACGGCGTTGAATGAGTCCTGGTTTGTGATGTCGTACATTAGCAGGAAGCCCATGGCTCCTCTGTAATACGCTGTAGTGATGGTTCTGTAGCGCTCCTGTCCAGCTGTGTCCTGAACAACATAATCATTACAATAATCCTAATTATATGCGAGAACACAACATCAAGGCTTGTGAGGCTGATGTTGTGATAACAGTCTTCATGGTGTTTTTACCAATGACGACCAGTAGATGGCAGAGTTGTCGTTGTTTTTTTCCCAAGAAACACTACTATATTTTTCTGGTGTTCAATTCTGAAGAGCCAGGGTTATATAATGATCATCCTTTTGAGACAAATCTTCAGATATTTAAAACATATAAGGGTTATATATATGAAGTAATATATATTAAAATGTTATAGTATATATATATATATATATATATATATATATATGCATAAAGTATGTATATTATAATGTAAAATACACACACACACAGATATAATATATATATATATATATATATATATATATATACTGTATATATAT
>NW_015544163.1:2584335-2584755 GCF_001515605.1 Sinocyclocheilus anshuiensis
ATACTGTATATATGAATGTTTTATCATAAATGTACATATTTAACGTGTTAATTCAAATGTATTAAAATATACATATATTAATGTATATTTTAATATAAATAATTTTTAATCTTAAATGCTATAGTGTTAAAATGAATTTTATATTTATTATCATTTATTCACATTATTTAGTATATTTATATATCTTTATGTAAAAAATAAATAAGCATAAAATATTTTTATATATGAATGTTTATACAAAAAATAATACCAAATGTGCATCAAATATTTATATTTTAAAATTACAAACACATTTGATTGATTTGATCTTTACTTCTTGATATTGATCACACTTTTTGCTTCTGTCATTTATCTATCTACATATATGCAGACATAAAAAAAAAAAAAAAAAAAAACACAAATTTAAAAAAAAAAAAAAAA